>NC_057861.1:668645231-668942731 GCF_019393635.1 Dromiciops gliroides
CTTTCAGTTTAGTTCTTCCATTTACATTGTTGCCATACACTATACATTTTAAGGCAATGAATTTTTTCTGAAAATGCCAGGGGAAAAAAGTTGATTTCATTTTCTGTTTGCCAGAGTTATAAGACAAAATCTTTGGATAACAAACCACCTTTAAGTCAATAGTTTAATCATGTTTATTTAAAGAATTTGTGTGCCATCAAAATTTGCAACAAAAAAAAAATTCACCAGGAAAAATAACTTTTACATTCTTATAAAAGTTTTTATGGTTGAATGGTGTTTGCATGTATTGATATCCTTAGTGATTATGGGGCAGCTAGGTGGTGCAGTGGATAGAGTACTGGCCCTGAAGTTGGGAGTTACCTGAGTTCAGATTTCCCCTCAGACACTTATCTGTGTGTGTCACCCTGGGCAAGTCACTTACGGAGAATGAAAGACAAACAACAACAATCCTTAGTGAAAATAGAAGGGCAAAACAAATCACATCATCAGTTATGTTTTATAGTTTTTACTTAACAGATCTGCTTTTACCTGCTGACCCGTGCATAAAGGGAGACCTTAATAAGAGTTCATGGTGAAAGTTTACCTATATAGAAGAAACCAGGGATTGCTTTCTTTGGGACTTCTTTAGATTTCAGTATCAAGTGAGGCATAAAAGAAGTACTTCGTGAAAGTGTTTGCCAGTTGGGAGAATGTGTTGAAAAGCCCACCCGGAAGGTTTCCTGAAAACTGGCAGTTTACCAAATGCACCTATATATGAATTATATTGTGCTTCTAGCATCAAGCGCCAGAATGCTTCTGGGCCACTTAAAAAGAGATTAACATAGTTATATATGTGTACTCAAAAATATGTGTATATTGTAATATATATGTAATATATGTGTACTCAAAAAATCAAGTGGATACAGAATGTATTTTGTCCAGGTTATAACATGAATTTAGATGGGAATCTCGTGTGTGTGTGTGTGTGTGTGTGTGTGTGTGTGTGTGTGTGTGTCTTGTATAGATGCTTCTGTTATGCAAGTAGTGAAAAAAGATAAATAGCCAGAATGCTGCATTTCAGAAAACATTAAAATAAGTGGAGGAAGGCCTTCAGTGACGGAACTAGATCTTTTATAGGAGGTTTATGGAATTACATGGAGAAAAATTGAGTAGGAAGAGATGATGTGGAGGAGGTTCCCATGTCACAGAGGTACTTCTGCTCTCCCAAATCTGCCCTGATACCTCTAGCTTATTTGTTTGGCATTTAACATCCTGCAAAT
The DNA here is from genome assembly GCF_019393635.1 of Dromiciops gliroides. Classification (NCBI taxonomy): domain Eukaryota; kingdom Metazoa; phylum Chordata; class Mammalia; order Microbiotheria; family Microbiotheriidae; genus Dromiciops; species Dromiciops gliroides. The sequence continues at coordinate 668,646,491 of NC_057861.1, forward strand.
ATGGCTTGAGCTTACTGCCTTTCCAAATTTATTTCAAGTTACTCTCCTGTGTTCTCTATTTCAGGCAAACTGGCTTACTTTTTTTTTTTTTTGGACTGGGCAATGAGGGTTAAGTGACTTACCCAGGGTCACACAGCTAGTAAGTGCCAAGTGGCTGAGGCTGGATTTGAACTCAGGTCCTCCTGAATCTAGGGCTGGTACTTTATCCACTGTGCTACCTAGCTGCCCCTGGCTTACTTATTTAATGTAAAGAGTCATCCCATCTGTGGCTTTCATATGCCTGGAATATATTTCCTTCTTACCTTTTCAGATACTTAGTTCTGCTGCTTGTTCTACAGGCCTTCACTGATTCTGGGATCTCATTCCCCCCCCCCCCCTACCATTACTTTATTAACATTTCTCCACGGTGAATCAACTGGATGAAGTAAATTTAGGTAGCATAGCACTTGGATTGACATTAGTGATTTATGCTTTACTTATTTATGTGATTTATAGGTCAGTATGCTAAGATCCCTCAATATGCTGCCTTCAGTTGCTTGGATAGTACCAGAGACTTTGCAGAAAATGAAAGGTCTGCCTATGATCAGATTCTTTGTTCCCCCAAAGCTGCTCCTTTCTAAATTTTTTTGGTAATCACAAAAACCCACTTTCTGGGGTTGGGGTTTTCTAGGGATTAAGATAGTTGTCTTTGCACTCAGCAGGCAAGGGCAGAGCAAGAAGGCTGGCTAGTCAAGACCATCCTCAGTATCGGATGTTGAAAGGATAGTCTTTGTGATTTTTAGCATTAGGAAGTGCAGCCAGTTGAAGATTCCTATTCAGGCTGGGGAGGGCATCCATGTCTTCTTTTCTGAGTTCAAAAACAAACACCAGGAAGTTCTCTTATTCAACTTGGTGTGACAGATTTAGGGATTACCACCACATCTCTCTATATGTGAAATCGGATCAAAACCCGAGGTTTGGATTTCTTGTATTTTTCTGCAATATTTTTAATAATGGGTTCATTGAAGACATCACTCATGCCCCCAAGTGGACGATAGGCTGTCACAGAGATACCTTTCGAATAGCAATAGTTGATTAGCTTCTCCTGAGTGAGGAATGGGTGGCTCTCTGTCTGGTTGGTTATTGGCTTGTATCGTAAACCAGGCTTGTTCAAAAGTCTCTCAATTTGTTTGTGATTTAAGTTGGAAACCCCTATAGCTTTCACCAGTCCCTCACTCAATAGATCCTCCATGGCCTCCCATGTGTTCAAGTAGTCAGTTTCACTGGCAATGATCATCCCATTTTGGTCCCTTGAAGTTATCATGTCCTGCCTTAAAACCCATAGGCCAGTGAATAAGGTAAAGGTCCAAGTAGTCCAGCTGTAGATCTTCAGGCTATTTTGGCAAGCACATATCACAAGGCCCTTCTCATGGAAGGTATTCCAGAGCTTACTGACGATGGAAAAAGTCCTCCCATTTCACAATGCCTTCTTTTATCTTTTGCTGAATACCTTCTCCCACCTTATTTTCATTGTGGTACAAAAAGTCATAGTCAAAGTGGCGGTAACCCAGGTCCTTTACTGTTTCAGTCACTTGATTTGGAGAAGACTTTGAGGTCCTGAGACCACCCAGTATAGGGATTTTCTCCAGCCTTCTCCAGGCTAGTCTAGCTGATCACTCAGTATTTCCTTCTGTAGATATATCTTCCCTGGTAGAATTAAGCTTTTCAGGAATACAGTCTTTCTTATTTGTTTTGTATCCCCAGAGCCTTGCACATAAGTGCTTAAATTCTTGTTGAAGTTTAGTTGACTCATGTACTCATTGGAGTCAAATGAAAGATATACTGGATATCTTTCTTTGGTTAGTATGTATATTCTAATAATAAGACTATTAATGTCTTTAAAAAATAATTTTAGTAATATAAATCCAAGTTCTAAAAGTAAAGATTCAGTATGTCATTTCAGTCAGATCACCATGGAAAAAAAATTGGGGGCTATCTCTGTAAACCAGCATTTTCCTCTTTCAGTTTTATACTCTGGCAGAGAGACAAACTTTTTTTTTTTGCTTTTGCTTTTGCTTTTTTCCATTTAGCAAAAATTAGGCCAAAAGTATAAAAATGGTTTCTGTGCCTGCTAAGGAAACAGCTCATTTTAAAATTTCATTTGTTGCTGATCTAGGTACTTTAGTGATAGCTACTGATAGAACTTTATTTGAACCCTCACCAACCAATAAGCATTTATCTTTAACATAGAGGCTTATTATGGTTTACCCTGGTCAAAGAAAGGCTTACTTATGGCAGTATGAAATTATAGTATTTTACTTACTTTAGTCTAACTTTCCCCCTTTTTTTTTCATATGTGAAGCCAGCAGAGGGCTGAAGTCACAGAACTGGTTAATGGTCATAGAAATAGAATAATGCTATTATAGCTCACATTTATATAGCTTTTTAAAATGTAAAAATTGCTTACTTACAGCCTTCTAAAAGTAGGCGGTGCTTGCCACATAGTAGGTGCTTAATATATACTTGAGCAATTGACTACAAAGCAGAAAAACCCCTTGGCAAATGCTATCTTTAGTTCTAAACTATTTTCCCAAATAGGTCTTTAAAAACAAAAACAAAAACAAACCCATTCCATTTAAAGACTGCCAGCTATCTGAGGGGATACTTAACTAGGAAATCTATTAGAAGATAGGGAACCCTAATCTTGATTAAAAGGTTCATTTGGCATATTAGAAACCTTCAGATACCATCTTTTCACTAATATAGAGCAAAGGTTTTGATCTTTTTTGAACAAAGCTTTGCCATATATGCAACTTGCTTTTTATTGAAAAGTAAAGAGATTAAGATTCCTTCCAGGATTTTGGGAATCATATTTTTACTTTAAAAAAAAATGTTACAGCTCTTCTCACTGTACTTGTCATGTATGAGCAGGTTTATATCACATAGAAGTAATAGTTCAGAATTGATATATTGAAAGGAAAGCATTGGCAGGGGAAGCTATTGATTTAGTCTGGAAAAAATAAACTTAATTTGTATATATGTGTGTGTGTGTTGTTTTTTAATATTCTGGCAGGGAAGATTCTTAAGGAAACTAGGAACGATAAGTTTTAGATATAGAGTCTTGTTATTTATATTGGATATGGAATCCTCACAATTAACTAATCTTTTCTGACTTGAGCTTTTCATTAACATCTTTACCTTTCACAAAACCATACTATGAAGCATCCCATTACCTTACAATCATAAGATGTATTATCTATCTTTTAAAGATGATAAATTCTGGGGCGGCTAGGTGGCGCAGTGGATAAAGCACCGGCCCTGGATTCAGGAGTTCCTGAGTTCAAATCCATTCTCAGACACTTAACACTTACTAGCTGTGTGACCCTGGGCAAGTCACTTAACCCCATTGCCCCATTAAAAAAAAAAAAAGATGATAAATTCCTGGAGATTGGGTTTCTCATTCTCTTTCTGTAAATGTTGTAGATGCCACTCACTTTTAAGAACAGTAAATGTCTTAAAGACACTGGACATCTATATCCAGGTGAGATTGTAGAATAGAAATGAGTTAACAAAAATATTTGAAGAGTATAAAGTATATTGACTGATATGCTTACTTTTGACCTTTTATATAAATTACATTTATATATTTGATATTTATATCACTTATTTCTCTTTTAATATATATATATCCTCTCCTCTCTATATCTATATGAACCTTTTAACAAGATTTAAAAAAAGAAACTAAATAAACTAAAACATACTAACCAAATTTGACCTAATTATGCAGTGTTCCATACCTGGAAAGAAGGGAGGTCTTATCTCTTTGGGACCAGGCTCAATGTCCTCATACTTCCATTGTGTTCAGTTTTAGTTTTTCCATTTTTTATTATTGTATTTGTTGTGTATAGTTTCTTGGTTCTGCTTATTTCACTTCACATTAAAATAAACCATTTCATACTTTTCTTACTGTTTATAATCATCTTATAGTGCAATGTAAGGTCATTGGCAATTTTAAATGTTTTATATATATATTTTAGTATATATTTGACCTTTTCTTTTATCATACAGTTAATATACCTAGCAGACATGGGATCTCTAGGGTTATGGATATAGTCATCCCTTAGCATAATTAATTGCTTTCCAGAACAGTTGGGCCCGTATAATAATGTGACTGACTTTTCTACAACCTCTTCAGCTTTGATTAAATTCCATTTTTATTCCCATTTTCATTTATCTCTCCCAGTTTATTGCAGTTCTCTTATTAGCTTTTTTTAAGAGCAGTGGTTGGCAAACTATGGCCCACAAGCCAAATCTAGCCACATACCTTTTTTTTTTTTTTTTTTTGCTGGCTCACAAGCTGAGAATGGATTTTACATTTTTAAATGGACATCTCATTGTTGTCATTCTTGAAGGTGTTTTTTTTGTTTGTTTGTTTTTATTCTATAGGGGTTTTTGACCCATGATTTATTTAGGGTTATATGCTCTTGGAAGAGTTAGTGTTCCCGAGGGTGGCAGTTAAGTCTGGTTAATAAGTAATGAGAGAGAATGAATATTACTATGAGAGGTAGACCTATTCTGATGAGAGGGGAGAGAGAGAGAGAGAGAGAGAGAGTGAGTGTGTGTGTGTGTGTGTGTGTGTGTGTGTGTGTGTGTGTGTGAGAACATACAGCTGGGAAAATCAGGAAAGGCATTAAACAAGAGGATCCTTGAACTGAGTCTTAAAAGAGGACTAATAGGGGCAGCTAGATGGTGCAGTGGATAGAGCACTGGCCCTGGAGTCAGGAGTACCTGAGTTCAAATCCAGCCTCAGACACTTAACACACACTAGCTGTGTGACCCTGGGCAAGTCACTTTAACCCCAATTGCCTCACTTTAAAAAAAAAAAAAGGACTAATAGAAAGTCTAGGAGGTAAGAATGCAGTGCATTCACACAGGGGAACAGCTTGTGTAAAGATGTGGATGTAGGTGACATTACATGTGTGAAGAACGACAAGGAAACCAGATTTCACTGGATTGTAGATGATGTAAAGGTTTGATAAAACTAGAAAGGATGGTTGGAGCCAGATTGTGAAAGGTTTTATATGTCAAAGTGTCTTGGGCACAACAAACCTTTGACTACTACGATCATTTATGTAATGTTTGATCACTGTAGTTCTGTTCCCTTTTCCCTTTTTTTCATTGTTCTTTATTTAAAAGTGAAAATATTTTCCTTCCCACCTCTCTTCCCCATTGAAAAAGAAAAAAAAAACTGAGGCAAAATGTCTAATCAAGCAAAACCAATGTATTCTTACATTGGCTATGTCCCAAAATTAAGGTCTTATTTTGTATCTTGAGGTCATCACCTATCTTTCAGAACAAAGGTAGAATGCATCATTATTGGTGCCCTGCAATTACTAGTCATTGCATTGATCAGAGTTCATAAGTCTTTCAAAGTTGTCTTTATAATATTGTTGTATAAATTGTTCTCTTGGTTCTGCTTTCTTTATTTTGCAGCCATTCATTTCTTATGTTTTCCTAGGTTTCTCTGAAAATCTTTTCATTTCTTTCCCTTTTTTTTTGGCAGGGCAATGAGGGTTAAGAGACTTGCCCAGGGTCACACAGCTAGTGTGTCAAGTGTCTGAGGTCAGATTTGAACTCAGGTCCTCCTGAATCCAGGGCTGGTGCTTTATCTACTGCACCACCTGGTGGCCCCCAGATCTCTTCACTTCTTACAGCACAGTAGTATTCCATTACTTTCATATACCATAATTTGTTCAGCCATTCCCCAAATTATGGTTTCATCCTAGTTTCCAGTACTTGACCACTACAAAAAAAGAGCTGCTATAAATTTTTTAACATATGGGTCTTTCCCCTCTTTCTTTAATGTCTTTGGAGTTTTCCTTAAAATTTTGTTGCAGTTGCTATCCTAATTCACTCTAAGGAATGCAATTTTGAATTAGTATTTTTTCTAGAGAATATATACATGCGTACACACTTACGTGTGTGTGTGGGGGGGCATGATCTTATTTCATATAGTTCAGGAGTTCTTAATCTGGGATCTGTGGAACCATAGATTTCAGGAAGTCTGAGAACTTGGATGGGGGGAAAGTGTATCCTTATTTTCATCAACCTCTAATTGGAATTTGGCATTCCCTTCAATTATGAGTTAAATATTTTTAGAAGGGTGGGGTCCACGTATTTCACCAGATTGCCAAGGGGTTCGTGACACAAAGAAAGTTAAGAATAAGAACCCCTAGTCTAGGTTTTTGTTTTAAAATCTCAGTTATAGTGGGAAGAAACTATTTTAAAATGTTACATTTGGAAATTATTTGAATGGTTTTATATGCTTTGTTTCCTTTGTGACGATGAAAACTATATGTGTGATCGCCTTATTTCTGTCCCAAGTTTGGGAAAAATTAGTTGGGGTTTTTTATATATTTGTTACTTATAAATGAGAAGCTTTAGCACCAGTTTGGGGGCATTAAGCATTTATATTAAAGCATAACAAGTATTAGTAAAAAGAGAACACTTGGGTCAGAAAGTTAAGAAAAGGTCTATCTAGCCTAGAGCTCCAGCCTGGCCTCCTCCTTTCTCCAAGTCCTCTACCAAGAGCCTGTTTGAGAGCCAAACTGAGAGTGGAAGCTTTCTCTGCATCTGGAGGAGAGGTGTTCCTTACACACTGCTTCAAGCTAATTGGCTAGCATCCCCCAAATCTATTGGTTCACTGGGCTTAAGGGTGGTCTGGTGTTGAGGTCAGAGTTCACACCCTCTTGAGGGCCAGGCAGGTGTGGTTTTAATTGAATTAACTTTAAGTTAATCTGCTAAGTCAGTCAGTCCGATCAATCTCCTTGAACTGGGGTCTTTGGGTGTTCCAAAACCCATTGTTTTCTCACAAATCCCCCTTCTTCATAAAGAAACAGTTTCCTTAAATGAAGCAATAACATTACAGATACTTATAAAGGGTTCTGTAATGACTAACAATGTAAAGGGAATGAAAAGAGGAAAAAAAAAAGAAATCGAATGCATTGACAAAAACTAAAGGGGGCAGTCCCCTTTAGTAGGTAGATATTACGAATAAAGAAATCTAAAGGGGGCAGTCCCCTTTAGGAGGTTGATAATACAAATAGTGCAATGGGAAAAGGAAAACAGGAAAATGTCCATTTAAGTCTTTGAAAGTCTTATCTCAGATGGTTCTTGGGATGTCATCTGTGTATAGCTCTGGATTCTGGGCATGGTCTCAGGTGTGGATGGGATTTGGAATCAGGTATCTGGGTAACACTGGGGATTGCCTGCTTCTCCATGCTACTGGAAGATTTCCTACAAAATCGATCTTAACACAACTTTAAATAGCTTTGCCAAATACCAAATCAAACAATGAGAGTTCTCAAAAACATATGTCTAAAGAAATTCAGAATCTTTTATGTATTGTCTAGTTGTTACATATAAAACAGATATAATAAAAACAAAAAGTGAAACATTAAAAAAAATTAATATTACTACATACACCCCTCTGGAGTAATAAATTGAGAAGGTGTAATATAAACGTTGTCAGATTAATTTCAGTTATAGCAACTTCTAACAAAAGTAGATGTCTCCTTAAGTTACTTGCAAGAGAGTCCGTAAGTTATACTGGTATATCCTTCTTTAACACAGGGCTAAGACCATTGAGATATTAATTAAGAAAAGAATTTTTATCTTTGTTTCATCACTTTTTGCCATCCTATGCCTATTTATCCTCATGCCATTATGAGAAATGAAAGAATCTAAATATAACTAGTAACAGATGTCAAGGCCAAATCCAATATGACACCTGAGATAATTACAGGGTTACCATAAAAGAACAGAGAAGTAAGAGAAATGAGTGTGACTCTGCAGACAGCCAGTGCAATATGTAGAGGGGAAACTGAGTCAGGCTTAATTAGATGCATGGGATTGAGGCATCCATGGCATCAGGCATATAGGAGGGGGAATCAAATCCAGGTGTAGAATGAGATGGCATAGCCTGGCTGTCTGATGCTTATGGGAATTAAACCAAGAGAATCCAACCTCAGCTCTTGCCAATGGCTGTTCTGCCTGCCTTTCCCAAGGCAGTATAATACCTGAACTTCATGCATGTCACCCATTTTGTGACAGTTCAGTGCCCGCTTTTGTATGTATTCCCCTCATGAATAGCTGGTGTCTTGGCGGCTCTGATCTGATAACTCAGAATATAGACAATTAATGTCTCAAATGATAAATTCCCATAATCCAAGGCTCATATAGATTTAACAACTGAGGATAATGATGACAGGGGGAAAAAACCCCTGTGAATTAGGTGATGTGTAAAATTAAATGTGTGATTTTACTACACATTTAATTTTACATGTCACACCTTGTATCCATTTTTGTAGACTGGTGTATATTTCTATGCACTTTCTTATTCCCCTCTTTTTTTTAATTATAAAAGTATTTTATTATTTTCCAGTTACGTGTAGATATAGTTTTCATCATTTGTTTTTGTAAGATTTCTAGTTTCAATTTTTTCTCCCTCCCCAAGATAGCAAGTAATCTGATATAGGTTATATATGTACAATCACGTTAAACAAATTTCTGCATTCTTGGCTGTGACAGAAGAATCAGAACAAAAACAAAATACTTCAAAAAAGAAAAACAGCACCAAAACCAAGAAATAGTATAGTTCAATCTACATCCATATTGCAAGTTCTTTTTTTTTTTTTTTCTGGATTTTCCATCATGAGTCCTTTGGAGCTATCTTGGACCATTGTATTGCTGAGAAGAATCAAGTCTATCACAGTGGCTCAACACATAATGTTGTTGATACTGTATACAGTGTTCTCCTGGTTCTGTTCATCTCACTCACCATCAGTTCATGCAAGTCCTTCCAGGTTTCTCTGAAATCTGCCTGCTCATCATTTCTTACAGCACAATAGAATTCCATTACATTCATATACCACAACTTGTTCAGCTATTCCCCAGTTGTTGGGCAAACCTTCAATTTCCAATTCCTTGCCACCACAAAAAGAGCAGCTATAAATACATGTACATGTGAGTCCTTTTCCCTTTTTTGTGATCTCTTTAGGGACCTAATAGTGGTATTGCTGGGCCAAAGGCTATGCACAGTTTTATAGCCCTTTGGGCATAATTCCTGATTGCTCTCCAGAATGGTTGGATCAGTTCACAGCTCCACCAGCAATGCATTATTCCCCTCTTTCAAAGTAATGGGAGAATTCTTTTCATTATTCTAGTTTGTTTTCATGCTTTACTTGTTACTTGGCCAACTGTATATTATTACATATTCCTTTTTTGCTGCCCCCCCCCCACAATGTGGCCATTGTTTTTTTTTTTTTTTTTTAAGTGAGGCAATTGACTTGCCCCAGGGTCACACAGCTAGTTAAGTATTAAGTGTCTGAGGCAGTATCTGAACTCAGGTACTCCTGACTCCAGGGCTGGTGCTCCATCCACTGCGCCATCTAGCTGCCCCTGGCCGCTGGTTTTAAGACATCTTTTAATTGATTTGATTTCTGGTAATGGTGACTGAGTAGGCATTGTAAAATGATTCTATCCTAAACCACTACTTTTGGGAAAAATAATCAGAAGTAGCTAACTGTGATTCTTTAAGGGCCAAGTTATTAGGATCTTCAGTCTTAATCCTAGCAAGAATTGTACATCAATCTTTAGCTTAATAATCAGGCAATATGGTACAGCGTATGGCATAGGACTTGGTTGAATACTAGCTCTGGTACAACTTAGCTAATGCAACAACCACTTTGAGCCTATTTCGCCATCTCTAAATGGGGATAATTATACTTGAAGTATCTATCTCCACAGTGTTGTAAGAAAGTACTATAAAGACTTGTATATATGAATCTTATTGTTCAACTTGAAGATGCTAAACTTGTAGATAATTTTTTGTTTATGATACCAGATGACAATTTTAATGACAGCATTAGTGAAAATTGCTTGCTTATATGTTATCTTACAGTTGCCTTATAGACTTGGTCTTACTTGATCTTTACAATTATCCTATATGGCAAGTGTTATTTATTATCCTTTCCACACAGATAAGGAAAACAAACTGGGACTTGCTCAAGGTCTGATAAAACAAGTGTCTTAAGAATGAAATTCAAATTTAGATCTTCCTGACTTCAGGTTGGGGGGTTTCCCATTCTGTGGTTGTGATGGTGTCTGAGAAAACTGGATTTTACATGACAAATGATTTTTATTAAATATGTCTGGGAGCTCAATATAAATTCACTTCAGCTAATAAGAGCTGTTACATGGGATTGTTATTATATAACCAGTTGATCATTAACATTAAGCACTTTCTATGTACTGGGCACTGTGCTAAGCTGTAGGGATACAAAGAAAGGTAAAAGACAGTACCTGTTCAGCTCACAGTCTAATTGGGGAAACAATATGTAAACAATTATGTACAAACCAGATATATACAAGATTAGTTAGAGATAATCAGCAGAGGTGAGGCTCTAGTATTAAGGAAGATGGGGAAAGGCTTCTTACAGGTGAGATTTTAGCCAGTGTTATAATGCAGCCAGCTGGTAGAAATGAGGAAGGACAGAATTCCATGCATGGGGAACAACCAATGAAAATGCCTGAAGGTGGAAGATGGAGCGTCTTGTTCAAGGAATAGTGAGAACCAGGTGTCACTGGTGTGCAGAGTGCATGGTTGGGGTGTTAGGTGTAAGAAGATGGAAAAGGTAGGAAAGGTGGAGATGGGACAGGTTCTGAAGGGCTTTGAATGCCAAACAGATGTTATATTTGATCCTGGAGAGGTGATAGAATTGTGTGTGTTTCTGTGCCTGTGTGTCTGTCTCTGTGCTTGTGTGTATCTCTGTGTCTGTGGACTTGTGACAGGCAGACAAACCAGCAGACTATTGCAGTAGCCCAAATGAGAGCCTGAACAAAGGTGGTGGCAGTTTCAGAAGAGGGTTTATGCGAGAGATTCTATGAAGGTAAAATATAAAGTCGGTAGTCTTTTTTTTTAATCCTGAAAGTATTTTATTATTTTCTAGTTACATGTAGAGAGAGGTGGTTTTTTTAGAGATAGTTTTTAACATTTGTTTTTATAAGATTTCTAGTTCCAAATTTTTCTCCCTCCCCAAGACAGCAAGCAATCTGATGTAGGTTATAGATGTACAATCACATTAAACATATTTCTGTGTTAGTCATGCTGTGAAAGAAGATTCAGAACAAAAGGGAAAAACCTCAAAAAAGAAAAAAAAGCAGAAACAGTATGGTTCATTCTGCATGTAGATTCCACAGTTGTTTTTTGGGGTTTTTTGTGTGTTTTTTTGTGGATTTGGAGAACATTTTCTATCATGAATTCTTTGGAATTATCTTGGACTATTGTATTGCTGAGAAGAGTCCAAGTCTAAAATCGATAGTCTTTTGCAAGAGATTGGATGTGGAAAGTGAACCTTAATAGTAATAGGGAAGTTAGGAAGAAGAAAGGGTATCTAGTTCAGGATATCCAATAGTGGCAGTTAGAGATGGGAGATTGGAGATCAGCAGGCCATTGGGGCTGGATAAGTAAATTTAAGAATCATCAGCATTGAGGTGGTAGTTAAATACGTGGGAGCTGATGAGATCACCTAGTGAAATAGTGTAGATGGAGAAAAGAGGAGGGCCTTGGGGTATCCCCAAGGTAAGTGGGCATGACCACTTAGCACCATACTGTGCTAAGGCTTTCTTTATTGCTAATGACAGTTCATAAGGATAGGCTAAAGATTTTTTTAAAAATAGCCTCTGCCCTCAAGGAGCTTACATGTTTATCGGGGAGATAATATGCAGGTATGTAAGTATATACAAAATAAATTTGTAAGAGCAGTGATTGGCTGGGCAGGGAGGAGCTGGTGGTGAAGGTTAATGCATTACCAGCTGACTAGAAATCAGGAAAGGACTTAGACAATGCTAGAGAGCTAATTTTTATTTATTTAAATTTTTTTTTTTTTTTTTTTTTTTGCTGGGCAGTGAAGGTTGAGTCACTTGCCCAGGGCCACACAACTAGTAAGTGTCAAGTGTCCGAGGCTGGATTTGAACTCAGTTCCTCCTTAATCCAGGGCTGGTGCTTTATCTACTGCGCCACTTAGCTTCTTCCCCCCCCCCCCAACTAATTTTTGAGGGTAGTGAGGGATTCTTTTTAAAAAAATAATAATAAACATTTTTATTTAAAGTTCTGAATTCCAAATTTTATCCCTCCTTCCCACCCCCCCAGTCAGTGAGCAATCAGATATAGGTTATACATGTGCAGTTATGTAAAACATTACCATATTGGTCATTTTGTATAAGAAAACTTGAATTAAAAAAAAAACAAAAAAGTAAAAAGTAGCATGCTTTAGTCTGTGTTTGATCAATGTCAGTTCTTTCTTTGGAGGTGCATAGTATGTTTCATCTAGACCTTTGGAATTGTCTTGGATCATTGTATTGCTGAGAATTGTTGTCATTCACAGTTCTTCATCAAACAGTATTGCTGTCACTGTGCACAACAGTTCTGGTTTTGCTCACTTCACTATAAATCAGTTCATACAAGTCTTTCCAGGCCTTTCTGAAATCATCCTGTTTGTCATTTCTTATAGCACAATAATATTCCATCACCATCACATACCACAGTTTGTTTAGCCATCCCCTAATTGATGGGCATTTCTTTGATTTTCAATTCTTAGCCACCACAAAAAGAGCTGCTATAAATATTTTTGTATAGATAGGTCTTTTTTTGGTGAGGGATTCTCAAAGCTTAAATAGGAGAAAGATCCTCTGGTGTGAGGAACAATAAAAAGGTCTATTTGACCAGACATGTCTAAGAGAATATTGTGTCTAAGATGGTAAAAATCAGTTGGAGTGGGGCAGCTAGATGGCGCAGTGGATAGAGCACTGGCCCTGGATTCAGGAGGACCTAAGTCCAAATCCAGCCTCAGACACTCAACACTTGCTAGCTGTGTGACCCTGGGCAAGTCACTTAACCCCAATTGTCTCACTAAAAAGTAACTAAAAAAAGTTGGAGCAAAAGTTGGGAAGGACTTTAAGTGATTGTCCCTAGAGGTATTAAGAAGCCTTTGGAATTTGACTAGTGAATTCAGACCTATGCTTTAAGAAAAATCACTTTAGGGCAGCTAGGTGGCGCAGTGGATAAAACACCAGCCCTGGATTCAGTAATGCCTGAGTTCAAATCCAGCCTCAGACACTTGACACTTACTAGCTGTGTGACCCTGGGCAAGTCACTTAATCCTCATTGCCCCACAAAAGAAAAGAAAAAAAAAGAAAGAAAAATCACTTTAATAGCTGTGAAGAGGGGGAAGGAAATGGGCCTTTGTTAAATACCTACTGTTAGCAGTGCTAAGTATTTTATAGATATCTCATGTAATCCTCAAAACTGCCCTGTGAGGTGAATGCTATTATAAATCCCCATTTTACAGTTGAGTAAACTAAGACAGAGATTAAGAGACTCATCCAGAGTCACACAGTTAAGTAAAAAATCTGAGGCCATGTTTAAATTAAGATCTTCCTGACTCCAGGCCTAGGACTTTGTCCACTGAGCCTTCCAACTTTCAGAAACTCGAGTCAGGGATACCAATTAGGAAGCAACTGCAATAATCTATACAAAGAGATTTCCACACATTGTATTAAAATTTTAATTGTATATTGAAACCATAATTGTGTTCCAGAGAACAGTGAAACATTGAGTATGGCAGAGAGGGGGAGGAAAATGATACTGTCAGTGGAACTTAAGGTTAAGTATGCATTATTATGGGAGGAATCTTCTCTACTTTTGCCTTTTGGGGTGGTAGTAAAGGAAGAATCATGTTACAGATTGATGATAAACATTTAGACCTGTAGTACTATATATCATTTCTTTTCTAAAAATTAAGTTTAGATAACTTTTTAATATCACCTACATTTCTCATTGGATTCCTCCCCACCCTTCCAGATTGCCATCCTTATAATCAAGAATAAAAAAGGAGAAAGGAAATAAAGTTCTATTAAACCAACCAACATTTTAAAAGTCTGATGTCATATGGAACTCTCACTCGTGCCCCCCCCCCCATCCCCCCAACTCTGTAAAGAAGGAGGGGGAGGGATCTTCTAATATCTCTTCTTTGGGGCTGAGCTTGGTCATTATCATTCTTCAGCATTTAGTTTTGATTATTTTGTTCTTTCTGTTTACATTATATTACTGGTTCTATGCAATTCCTATTTCATCTTACTACTATTGTTCTTTTTATGATTGTCATTTTTTAAGGTCAGAGATGAAATCAGTTTTTTGTGCTTTTGAATGCAGGTAAAAAAAATTGACAAGTTCTCTCAGCTATTGGTGTTTGGAATGATTATTGTAGTGAATTTTATCATTGTCATAGCATAATCAGCTTGCCCTTTTGGTGTGCCTAAAGCATCATGCTTCTGCTTTGGATTTAGTAACTCTCTTTGCATTATCATAAAGCAATAGATTTGGCACCTGTCAAATCAAGCCACTTGTCTGTGCCCATTCACCTAAACAGCCAGTTACGAAGTTCCACTTGCTTTGAAATGATTGTGTGGGGCCCTTGTCTTTCTTTCTAATATTAAGGATAGTACAGAGTTGTCATGTTAGACTATAAAGACATGGAGGTGTTCAGTCTTTTAACATACACTCACATAATATTGGTGTTACATAATGTTGAAAGTTGTTCAGAAATTGAATAAAAGTTAGACTCAGATAAATTCATGCAACAAATATTTACAAAGTGTCTACATTGGAGAACATTGTGTTGTGTCACCAAATATCAGCAACAATTTAGGTAAAGCTCAAAGTTTTTTTTGTTGGTGCTGTTTAGATTCTGGCTTCTAGATTGCCAAGCGACAGGAATTTTAAAAAAATACTCCCTTTGAGTCAGGAGTACCTGAGTTTGGGGCAGCTAGATGGCGCAGTGGATAGAGCACCGGCCCTGGAGTCAGGAGTACCTGAGTTCAAATCCGGCCTCAGACACTTAATACTTAACTAGCTGTGTGACCCTGGGCAAGTCACTTAACCCCAATTGCCTCACTAAAAAAAAAAAAAAGGAGTACCTGAGTTCAAATCCGGCCTCAGACACTTAATACTTAACTAGCTGTGTGACCCTGGGCAAGTCACTTAACCCCAATTGCCTCACTAAAAAAAAAAAAAGAGTACCTGAGTTCAAATCTGGCCTCAGACACTTAATATTTGCTAGCTGTGTGACCCTGGGCAAGTCACTTAACCCCAATAGCATCACTTAAAAAAAATTCCCTTTGGACCTACCTCATTTAAAAAATATTTTAAATGGAAAATTAGCATTATGCTATCATTTAAAGTTGGCAAAAGACAAAGTTGTGAAATTTATTTACACCTTCAGAGTTGTAATATCCAGGAGAGGCAGCCATGTGCAATAGGAAAAAGTGCTGGATTTGAAGTTTGGATGATCTGGGCTCCAACCTTTTCTCCATCCCTTACCTGTGTGACTAGGGTGAGTCAGTCACTCCTCTGTGGGCCCCCATTTGACCAGTCCAGGGCAAGTCACTTAACCCTATTTACCTTTTAAAAAAAAAAAAAAGTCCGGGCAAGGCCACCACCAGTCATCTTCATAGATATCTTGCCACTGGACCCAGATGGCTCTGGAGGAGAGAGGTTGGTAACTTTGAACAGCCCTCCCTCATTTAAATCCAATTCAGTGCAAGTCATGACATCACCCTGATGTCATGGTCCTCTTCAAGAATGAAGGACAAACAACAAAGGGAGTTTAATTCCTCTGACCTGCTTTTGTCTCATTGGTCACAAATTGAAAGAGGTGGGTGGGGCTCTTAATTGCCTTTGTTGGTAGTTTCTTAAAACTACCATTTCCAAGAAAAATTATTTGTTTTTTAAGTATTTAAGAAGTTTTTATTGTGAACTTGTCAGTCATCCACAAACCTGAATATTGCTATATTCAAAGGACAGAAAAAGATTCTGAAGACAGGAGGTGGGGGTAGGAGTAACTAAGCTCTCTATATAAGACAAAGAAGTGGAGGAAATAGTAAGGGAAAGGGAAAGAATAGTAGAGTAAGACGTTTTTGCATTTAGGCAGTCTGGCTATATATTTCTGCTTCTGTCACTTGTTTTATTCCTTAATACTTTTATTTCGTTAGAACTTGGTGGCACAGTGGATAGAGCACCAGCCCTGGAGTCAGGAGGACCTGAGTTCAAATGCGGCCTCAGACACTTAAAACTTACTGGCTGTGTGACCCTAGGCAAGTCACTTAACTACAATTGCCTCACACACACACAAAAAAGAACAACCTTGTGTCTCCTATGAAATGAACTTCCATCCTATCTCAGGGATTATGCCTCAGTGGGAAGTGCTGTATCTGGTCTAAGAATACCTTATATGGTATTATAGATTACAGCATTTTATTATAGTTTGAATATTTGTGAAGGAAATTTTGTTTTTATTGGACAAAGAATTTGAAAACTGCTTGAGAAACAAAGCTATTTTCATCAACAACTATCTGATAGTAAGAATGTGTTCTGAAGAGAATACATACAGACGTAATCTCTTCTGTGCTTTACTTAGAAACACTGTAACCACAGAAAAGTTTGACTTTTCCATTGTTTCCCTTTTTTTGGTGGGTGAGTTGTTTGTATGTGTTTAAACCCATTTAAATAATAGGATATAACATTGTGACAGTAACTTGCCCTTATCCATCTATGTTTAGAGTATAGGTCCACATAGCAGTTACTATGATTAAACAAAGATAGAACAGAAAGACTGGTATATTAGGTAGCGTCAAAGTAAAAATAAGATCATAGAGTCAGATGTAGAGATGGAACGGTTAGAATTTAGGTTGTTTTAAGCACCTGTTGTGTTCCAGGCACCATTAGGTGCAAGGATACAAAGACAAAAATGGTATAGTAAATCAAGTGAGACAGCTTATTCATATTTATATATTAAAGAAATACAAGGTAATGGGGTTGGGGGAGAAGGCTACCATCTGGGGATAATAAACCCCAGTGGTTCCCTGATGGCTCTAGGATTAAAAACAAAAACCTCTTGGCTTTTAAAGCTATCATAGCTCCTTCCCCATCCTAATTTTTCAGACTTTTAAAATAACTTAATCCTCTCCTTGTACATTGTGACCTAGTGACACTGGCCTGCTTGCTGTTCCTCTTACAAGACAATCCATCTCCAAAGTCTGGGAATTTTCATTAGTTGTCCATCATGCCTGACGTGCTTTCTCTATCTTTGCTGCATCCTTCAGATCCCAGCTAAAATCCTGCCTTCTGCAGGAAACCTTTTCTAATGCTTAATGCTACTGCCTGCCCTCCTGAATTATCTCGTTATCTTATATGCATGTAGTTGTTTGCATATTGTTTCTTGCATTAGCCTGTGAGCTCCTTGAGGGCAGGGTCTATTTTTCACCTTTTTTTATATCCCCAGCACTTGGCACAGTTCCTGGCACATAATGTGGGCTCAATAAATGCTCTTGACTGGACTTACTCAGTTTTTGAGAGAGAGAGAGAGAGCGCGAGCGAGAGCGCGCGAGAGCACTCCAGCAAATCTGAATAAAGTCCCCTATCACTACTTTATTATACCTCTGTGCCAGGCCTGTGATCTGTTTCCTGAAACTTCTCATCTGTTTCTTCTTTCTGTTCCGGTGATTTGTAGGATACTACAGTGATAAAAAATTCTGTTTCTCCCTCCATTGTTGACCTTCAACCAAATACTATTCTCCATCATGCTTCCCCCATCTGGTTCCTTTTCTTTCTTTATAGTTTGATTATACTGTTGTAACACACACTGCTACTTCATCTCCTCTCCCTTGTACTGATCCTGTTTCTTTTTTATTAAGGCGTACCTATCCTGAGTCATAGATTTTTTTTCTAACATGTTTCAGAAACACATAATGAGGTCAAATTTTTCATTTTGTTAGAATCTCTACTATGTCTTATTTATTACCTAAACTTTGAAAAGATGGGTTTTACTATTGGCTTCTTTAATTGATTTTATTTAACTTTGTTTTAAAATTCATTTTATTTGACAAGATAAAATGGCTATATATAAAGTGAGTAAATATGCAGCATGACTGTTATTCTCTGTGAAGTCTTCCTTGTTTTTTCCCTTCTTCCCCAAATTTTACACTGCTTATTTCACTGTTAAATTGTCTTCATTCTATTAGATTTAGTCCTATCTTTTTTATTAGATTTAAACTCTGTGAGGGCAGCACTATATCTTATTCTTTGTGTTTTTCTTACATTAGGCTTTCAATTTGATCAATGCTCAACAAATAGTAAATGAGTTAAATGCCAAAATAGGTGGTTCACATAATACATTTCATAGGCCTTCAAAAGTAGGGGTGGGGGGAAGGGTTGTGAAAAGATTAAGTCCAGTTAACCAGCATTTATTAAGTGTTTAGTTATGTTCCAGGAACTAGGCTGGGTGCTAGGGATACAAAGATAGGCAAGAAATCAGTTCTTTCTCTCAAGGACCTCATAGTTTAATGGGGGAGACAATATGCAAAGAATTATATACAAACAAAATATACACAGGATCAATTGGAAATAATCTAAGAAGGAAGATATTACCATTAAGAGGGGCACTAGGAAAGGCAAAAAAGTGGTTAAGAACTCCTGAACTAGGAAGGTGGGCTAGCCATACCAAACCTGAAGCTATACTGTAAAGCAGCAGTCATTAAAACTATTGGGTAATAGAGTGGTGGATCAAGGGAATAGGTTAGGCACAGAAGACACAGTAGTAAATGACTATAGTAATCTACCGTTTGATAAACCCAAAGACTCCAGCTTCTGGGATAAGAACTCGGTATTGGACAAAAACTACTGGGAAAACTGGAAGATAGTATGACAGAAAGTAGGCATAGACCAACATCTTACACCTTATACCAAAATAAGGGCAAAATGGGTACATGATTTAGACATAAAAGGCGATACCATAGGTAAATTAGCAGAGGAAGGAATAGTTTACCTCTTAGATCTATGGAAAAGAGAAGAATTTATGACCAAACAAGAGAGAGAGAATATTATGAAATGCAAAAAGGATGATTTTGATTACAGCAAATTAAAAAGGTTTTGTACAAACAGAAGCAATGCAGCTAAAATTAGAAGAGAAGCAGAAGGCTGGGAAACAATTTTTACAGCCAGTGTTTCTGATAAAGGCCTCATTTCTAAAATATATAGGGAACTAAATCAAATTTATAAGAATGCAGGTGATTCCCCAATTGAGAAATGGTCAAAGGAGATTAACAGGCAGTTTTCAGATGAAGAAATCAAAGCTATCTATTGCCATATGAAAAAAATGCTCTAAATTACTATTGAGTAGAGAAATACAAATTAAAAGAACTATGAGGGAGGGGCAGCTAGATGGTACAGTGGATAGAGCATCGGCCCTGGAGTCAGGAGGACCTGAGTTCAAATCCGGCCTCAGACACTTAACACTTACTAGCTGTGTGACCCTGGGCAAGTCACTTAACCCCAATTGCCTCACTAAAAAAAAACAACTATGAGGTATCACCTCACACCTACCAGATTGGCTAATATGACAAAAAAAGAAAATAATAAATGTTGGAGAAGCTGTGGAAAAAATTGGAATACTAATGCATTGTTGGTGGAGTTGCGAACTGATCCAACCATTCTGGAGAACAGTTTGGAACTATTCCCAAAAGGCTGTGGGACTGTGCATACCCTTTGACCCAGTAATACTACTACTAGGTCTGTATCCCAAAGAGATCATAAAAGGGGGGAAAGGACCCACATGTACAAAAATATTTATAGCATCTCTCTTTGTGATGGCAAAGAATTGGAAATTGAGGGAATGCCCATCATTTGGGGAATAGCTGAACAAGTTGTGGTATATGAATACATATGAATGTACTGGAATACTATTGTGCTGTAAGGAATGATGAGCAGGTAGATTTCAAAAAAACCTGGCAATACTTAAGTGGACTGATGATGAGTGAGCGGAGAACCAGGAGAGCATTGTACACAGTAACAGCAGCATTGTGTGATGATCAACTGTGATAGACTTAGCTCTTCGCAGCAATACAATGATCCAAGACAATTCCAAAGAACTCATGATGGAAAATGTTTTTAGGGGCAGCTAGGTGGCACAGTGGATAAAGCACCAGCCCTGGATTCAGGAGGGCCTGAGTTCAAATCAGACACTTGACACTAGCTGTGTGACCCTTGGTAAATCACTTAACCCTCATTGCCCCGAGGCGGAGTTGGGGGGTGGGGTGAGGAAAGAAAGAAAAAAAATTTTCTCCACATCCAGAAAAAAAGAACTGAATTCTGAATACAGATTGAACCATACTGTTTCTACTTTTGTTTTTTCTTTTTTGAGGTTTTCCCTTTTAATCCGATTCTTCTTTCACAACATGACTAATGTAGAAATATGTTTAATGTGATTGTACATCTATACCCTATATCAGATTGCTTTCTGTCTTGGGGGAGGAGAGGGAGGGAGAAAAATTTGGAACTAAAAATCTTATGAAAACAAATGCGGAAAACTATCTTTACATGTAACTGGAAAATAATAAAATACTTTTATGATTTAAAAAAACAAAAACATCTCCTGACCTAGATATCTGAGGTAGATGAATAACTGGAAATTCTTGCTCTTTGGGCAATTTCAGTTGTTGGAAAGAAGTGCAGAGATGATTTCAACTGGGGGTACATAGTGCGTTGACAGAGAACTGAATTGGCCCATTCCCAAGAGAATTCATCCCTCATTCCCGCAAGTGTTAGTTGGGAATGTGAGTCTGATAGCCCTCAGGAGAGAAGTGCCATCAAGATAGGATGCTAAGGGTGCTGACTTGGCCAAGGTGGATCAGAAGGAAGTGTGCCCCCCTGCAACAAACCCTCGTTCTGCTCTAAAGTCCTTTTCACATCAAGATCTTATTATGTTCCTGTGTAAGGTGATGGTATAATATTCAAAAAAGCAGAGATAATTTTTAGCAAACAGTTGTTACTGAAACCCTGATAGAGATTTAAGTCATAAGCATAAAAGTGATAATTGATGCCATTGAGGATCACTAAAAGAAAGAGCATGGAGAAAGAAAAAAGACAGTAGTTAGATGAGGAGCCAAGGGATACTGAAACCTTCTAAAAAGGTCCGAGCAGTTAGAGGTAGGAGGAAGTATTACTGAAAAAATATGAGGGATGCTAGGGAAGGAAGTTTCAGGAAAGAAACTGACATATCTGTTACTGACTACTTAAAAAATTCATAAATGTTTTGCTTTAGTTTTCCATTGCTGTTTATCATGATTTTCATAAATTCTCTCCTGTTAGTATTAGTGACATAAAATGTTTTTTTGTGTGTGTGTTTTTTTTTTTTGGTGGGGCAATGAGGGTTAAGTGACTTGCCCAGGGTCACACAGCTAGTAAGTGTCAAGTGGCTGAGGCCGAATTTGAACTCAGGTCCTCCTGAATCCAGGGCTGGTACTTTATCCACTGTGCCATCTAGCTGCCCCCATAAAATGTTTTTAAAGTGAATGTAATCAATTTCAAAATAAATATGTAGGGGCAGCTAGGTGGCGCAGTGGATAAAGCACCGGCCCTGGATTCAGGAGGACCTGAGTTCAAATCTGGCCTCAGACACTTAACACTTACTAGTTGTGTGACCCCCATTGCCTTACTAAAAATAATAATAATAATAATAAAATTCTTTTTATTTTCTTAAATATTTCCCAATCACGTGTTTGAAAAATTCTAACAATCATTTTTTATTTTTGAATTCTAAATTTTTTTCCTCTTGCCCCCTCCCCTGTGAGAAGGCAAGTTCTTTGATTTTGATTTCTACTTATGAGGTCATGCAAAATATGCCCATATTAGCCCTGTTGCAAAAGAAAACACAAACAAAATAATAAAAAGTTTAAAAGTTTATTAAAAAATATGCTTCCATTTGCATTTAGAGTTTGTCACCTTTTTCTGGAGATGTATATTTTTCATCATTGATCCTTTAGAATGGTCTTGGACTATTGTTTTGATCAGAGTAGCTAAGTCTTTCATGTTAATCTTGTTTTGTTTTGTTTTTTGGTGGGGCAGTGGGGGTTAAGTGACTTGCCCAGTGTCACACAGCTAGTAAGTGTCAAGTGTCTGAGGTCGGATTTGAACTCAAGTACTCCTGAATCCAGGGCCAATGCTTTATCCACTGCGCCACCTAGCCGCCCCTCACGTTAATCTTTATAGTATTGCTTTTACTGTGTACAGTGTTCTGATTCTGCTTACTTCACTATACACGAGATCATAGAATTCTTCCCATATTTTTCTGAAAGTATCCTGTTCATCATTTCTTATAGCACAGCAGTATTCCATCACAATTGTATACCACAGCTTATTCAGCCATTCTCCATTTGATGGGTATCCCCTTGATTACCAATTAATTTTTTGCCACCACAAAAAGGGCTACTATAAATATTTTTGTACAATATGTCCTTTCTCTCTTTATTTTTTCTCTTTGGGGTACAGACCTAGTGGTATTGCAGCTAGGTGGCATATTGGATAGAGTGCTGGCCCAGGAGTCAGGAGGGACCCGAGTTAAAAATCTGACCTTAGACACTAGCTTAACCCTGTTTGCCCAAGTTTTCTCATGTATAAAATGAGCTGGAGAAGGAAATAGCAAACCACTCCAATATCTTTGCCAAGAAAACCCCAGATGGGGTCATGAAGAGTTGGACTAAGTGGTATTGCTGGGTCAAAGGGCACGCACATATTTATTTATTTATTTATTGGGGGGGGGCAGGCGCAATGAGGGTTATCCATTGCACCACCTAGCTGCCTCCAGTATGCATATCTTTTAGCCCTTTGGGGCATACTTCCAAATTGTTTTCCAGAATAGTTGGATTAGTTAAGGAATCCACCAGCAGTTCATTAGTGTCCCAGTTTTTCCCAAATCCCTCCTAGCATTTGTCATTTTCCTTTTCTGTCATATTAGCCAATTCAGTTGTTGTGAGATGGTATCTCAGAGTTGTTTTGATTTGCATTTCTCTATAATCAGTAATGACTTAAAGGATTTTTTCATGTGACTATTGATAGCTTTGGTTTCTTCTGAAAACTGCCTGTTCATATGCTTTGACAATTTATCAATTGGATAATGGCTCTTATTTTTTTATGAGTTTGGTTCAATTCCATATATATATTTGAGAAATGAGACCTTTACCAGAGAAATTTGTTGCAAAATTTTTCTCCCAGTTTCCTATTTCCCTTTTAATTTTGATTGCATTAGTTTTATTTGTGTAAAAGCTTTTAAATTTCATGTAATCCGTTATTTTACTTCCTGTCTGTTGTTTGGTCATAAACTCTTCCCTTATCCATAGATCTGACAGGTATGTTTTTCCACACTCCCCTAATCTACTTAGGATATCACTGTTATGTCTAAATCCTTTATCCATTTTGATCTTATCTTGGTTTATATATTGTATGCTCTTGGACAACAGGAAGTATATACCAGTCTTCTTGTTTCACATAGTGTGCTTAGTTGTTGAATGAACAAAATTGTTAATACCAAAGTGTGTTTAATACTTAGGTCAAGTTCTGTGGCTGGTATGGCAATGTATTATTAAAAACACATGATACCCACCAATGCAATTGTTTTAGACTGAAAAGAGACTTTTTCATTTGATTTGGTGGCTGGTATTTTTACTCAGCTATAGGCCTAATAAGCAATAGGGTCTGGTGCATTATGTATTTAATTGTGTAGAATGTAAATCCTCTGCCCATTGTCATGGTATCAAACACTGGAAGTATTAGATTCTAAATCCACATGATTGGAAATAGAGGCATGTTCTTTTCAGATTTCACGTTTTAAAATTATTTTTCTTACATAGTCTTAAGGGTTTTATTGCTTTGGAGTAAGTAAGCATTTCCTATTTCGGTTTCTAAAAATTCTCAAATATTTACAGGGTGTTTTTTTTCTGTTTTCTTTTACATGTGTTCTTGGCTGAATTACAATAGAGAAGAAGAAAATGAGGTGAGTAGAGCTGAACCAATTTTTTTAAAGGTTTTGGATTGGCTTTTGTATTTTAGTGCCTATTAGATCTGGGTACAGGCTGCAAAAATAAATCTAATTTTATAAGGAATAGCTATGGATCAAACATAAACTAAAGGTAATTTTGCATAGTTTTACCTTGATCTTTAGTAATGGTTAGGTCTCAAGGATTTTGATGTGTTCTGTCCTTCTCAACTAAAACATTTTAGTGTATAACATAAACTGATTTCAGAATTCTTTGCATTGATACAAAATAATTACCTAAAAATAATTTTGATAAAATGAATTTGGTCAAGTACCCATACTTACAGTGCATTTTATCTAAAAATTTCAAAGAATTGTGGTTTGATAGCCTGAATTACATCTTCATCTCCTATTTATCACACCTCACAAAAGCTTTGGTGGTTTACATCATAGAATTGAGAAAAATTCTTTCATCTATAAAGGCAATTTGTAATTCCTACTTAAAAAGCAATGTTAGAAGCTGTTTAGGACTTTTTGTCTTGTGAGCATTAACGGGAAAAAAGAAAAAGCATTAGGTCTTAAGGAAGTGAATGAGATTGTTAAAAAGCACAAAAAGATATGGAGCACCAAAGTCAGTTTCCTCACATAGTATTTTCTTTCAAGAGTCATATTACTGGTCAGCACAATTTGGGGCAGTCTTTAAGATTGTCATGTCTACACTTGTACATAAATGGACCCACCATAATGGTAATGGGAAGAACACTTGATTGGATCTTTTAGGAAGCTTGTTTTGTAGTAGTGGCTGCCAGTACCAGCTATGGCATTGAGGGAAAATTTTTGTACCTTTGTGAACTTCAGTTTTTCTTTCCCTATAACGTAAAGGTATTGGATTAGGTTATCGCTTAAGAGCCAATAAATGTATGCTCTGGTTTATCTCAGAAGGAAAGTAGCCCTTTTCTGATTTGTGATATTACTAGCTTTTGGTCTTGATAGTTTTGTGTTAATTGCATAAATCACAATCAAAAAAGGATTTGAATTGACAACATAACTTTTTGCTTTTTTCTATGAAGTAGATCCTGAGGAATATTTGTGATAAAACTTTTGAAATGCCATCATTTTGGCTTCATATTCTGGGCGAATTTCAACGTTAGAATGAATAGAAGTTTGTTTGGGAGATGCAGGAAACACCTCCTGTTGGTCAAGTTCCTTGGAGCTGCTTTGGTCTGGGATAGCTCCATGGCTTGTTACCCCTTTCTTCTCTCTGTTTGCCTCAGGATTTGGCCTGTCTGTACCCTTGGGTTTGAATCCTGTTTCTGCTGTGTACTACCTGTACAGCCTTGGGCAAGTCACTTAACCTCTTTGAGCCTCAGTTTCCTCATCTGTAAAATGAAGGGGTTGAACTAGATGACCTCTAAAATCCTTTCAAGCTCTGAACCTATGATCATGTGATCTGTTCTCCTACTTGGTTCTTCTAGTGTTTACTGTGCAAATGGTATACAGGTTTCTGCTTCTCCCTCTACCCTGCTGTTTCTGAGAAAGTATGCTACCCTTTTCAGGTTTTCTAAGGGAAACAGAAGCTTAGCTTCTTCACTTATACTAACATCTGGACCTATTGTCTATAGCACTAGAACTCCCTCCTATAACCAGCAGGCAAGCCACCTTCATCTCTTTCCTGTATCTGAGCTCTCACTCTTTGTTGAACTTTTCTTTCCTCACTAGAGGGAGCCCTCATCAATTCTACCTACTTCCTTGTGTTCTCTTTTACTCAACTCTCCAGAGTTCTCCTAAGTAGTGGTTTTCCAGGCTCTTATAACTAATTGTATGATGTTAAAAAAAAATTATGCATATAATGATCACAGTTCCCACAACAAGTAGAAAAGTCATTTTCTCAGACATTAGAAGCCTTTTTTGAGTTTATTTTCACCGTCCATTGAAAATTCACACCAAGCAGCCGAGTTTAAAGGAACTGTTGTAGTAATGACTACTTGTTTTTGTTCAATACAGGGAAAGATTGAAAATGTGCAGAAAATGGGTTTCATCAAAGGTCCAATGTTCAAAGGTGTTGCATCTAGTCGGTTTCTGCCTAAAGGCACCAAGACAAAGGTGAACCTGGAGGAGCAAGGGCGACAGAAGGTTTCATTCAGCTTCAGCCTTACAAAGAAAACTTTGCAAAACAGGTTTCTAACTGCACTTGGAAATGATAAGCAAAATGACACTCCAAACTCCCCAGCTGTTCCCCTTCAAGCAGATTTTGTTCCCAAAATTAAAATGGACCCTGGAGATACTTCAACTATTATAGAAGAATCTTCTCCACCAAAACCAAAGGTGGAATTGGGCAAAATCCATTTTAAGAAACATTTGCTTCATGTGACATCTAAGCCTCTACTAACTGCTGTCACGCCAGTAGCAGCATCACCACCTCTCTCCATAATACCATCACCAGTAGTAACAGAATCAGTAGTGGCAGAGTCACCACCACAGTCGCCCCCTCCACCACCCCCAGCCCTGCAAGTTAGAACACCATCACCACCAGCACCAATATCAGTAACAACAGCCTTGCCACAAATACCAACATCAGTACCAGTGGGGACATCATTACAATCCCCACCAATAGATGTAGCAATTAGAACCTCAAAAGAGTCTTTAAATATAGTAGTACCAGAATTGGACACTAAGCAAGATACATGTTCTTCTGAACTATTAGATATAGTATCTCAGAATGTGTCTGAGAAAGCAGATATATCTCCACAGAAAGAAGATTCCCATATTGGGAAGGAAGAAGAAACTCCAGATAGTTCAAAGAGTTCTCTGTGTTCTAAAAAAACAAGTTCTAAGAAGAAATTCTCACAGTCTGAAGGCATGTTTCTTGGTTCAGAATCAGATGAAGATTCTGTACAGACTTCCTCAAGTCAGCGATCACATGATTTCAAGAATTCAGCAAGTGTGGAAAAGGAAAGAGATTTCAAAAAAAACTTAGCTACTTTAAAAGGTGAAGATTTAGGGAAATCTTCAAGATCTAAAACTGAGAGAGACGACAAGCATTTTAGTTACTCAAAACTAGATCGAGATTCTCGCTATATGTCTTCCCGTTCTAGATCAGAGAGAGAGAGAAGGCGGAGCAGATCTCGCTCTAGATCTGACAGAGGATCTAGAACTAGTTCATCTTATTCCAGGTCAGAGCGCTCACATTATTATGAGTCTGAACGAAGGTACCATAGGAGCTCCCCTTATAGAGAGAGACCACGGTATTCCCGTTATGCAGATAATAGGATGAGAGAGAGCTCTGATTCAGAAGAGGAATATAAGAAGGTACATTCTAGGTCTAGTGACTCAAGACGTACATCTTCGCATTCTTCATTTTACAGAGACTCGAGGACATCAACTTACTCTAAATCTGATCGGGACAGCAAAATCGAATCCTTCCACATGGATGCAGAGAAAAGAGGAAAGTATTCTTCAAAACCAGAAAGAGAATCAAAAAGGACTTCAGAAAATGAATTAATGAAAAGATGTTGCTCTCCTCCTAATGAGATGGCATGTAGGAGGGGTACATCTTATTCTAAGCATGACAGTAATGCTTCCCGTAATAAGTCTGTTCCATGGAAGAGTACACAAAAGCCTGACAAAATCAAAAGTTCTTTCTGTTGTACAGAATCATCTGAGGAAATTAAACATCAGTCTCATTCTTTAAATTTGCAGACTACTTGTTCAAAATCTAATGAATTAAGAATGGTTGTAAAAGTTCCTGAAAGAGATAAAACTATATCTCCATCTTCAACAAATCGATTAAATGATTCACCTACTTCTAAAAAGCTAGGTGAATCTCCTATTTTTAAGTCTGAATTTATGGGAAATGATAGCCATGATAGTATTAAGGAATTAGACACTTTATCTAAAGAGAAACATGATCAATTAAGAACTTATTGTCCCATGGAATTAGATATAAATGGATCTCCTGGGGAGGGATCCGATTTAGCAACTTTCTGTGCCTCTAAAACTGAGGATATTTTTACGTCTTCGGATGATAGTATAAATAGATCAGAGGTATCTCCTTTGATGAAAACTAATAAATCATGTGTATTACCATCAAATGGATTTCAGAGTATAAAGAGGTCTAAAGAAAAGGATTTGGATGATTCTTCTGTACAGCACAGTGAGTTAAACAGCTCACTTAAAGAAATGGACCCTTCAGTTCCTTCACAACAAGATAAATTTGGGTCTTTTCCGGTTATAACTGTAGATTGTTCTAAAACAGTTAAAGAATCAGTTGATTTGAGAGTTTCTTACTGTAAAACCAAAGATTTGGACTCTTATGATGCTTTAGATGATAATAGCTCATGTTTGTGTCAACTTGAAACTGAAAGTGTTGAGCCTTCAGTTAGGAAAGTTATCCCAAACATTTTTATGAACCAAGATTCAGAGTTACAGTCAGTAATATGTGACAGCAAAAGCTACAAGAATCTTCATTCAGTAAAGCCTACAACTGAAGAACCTGAGCAAAACATTAGGGTAAAGTCAGCATCTTTTAACCCTTGTGACTCAAATTCACCTGTAGGAAGTTCAAGTGTTGCTTCTGTGTGTAGCCTTACATTAGGAATCAAAGTAGACAATCCACCTGTTGCACAACACACTGAAGGGAACTTGCCTCTTGGTTTGGATACTGCCCAACAAAACCAAAGCACAGAATTTCTCAAACATACAGGAATAGAAATGATAGAGTTGGAAGAACAGCAAATAAATTCTGAAACAGGTAAAAGAATTGTACCCTGGAAGAAAAGACATAACAGTGGACTGATTATGGAATCTTTACAAACAGAGGAGATACAAGAGGAAGCAGATGTTATACTTCCTGGTGGAAGAGAGAGAGCTGCATTCACAGAAGAGCCATTTAATAAACAGGCAGGAAGTAGAAAAGTGTTTATTTCTGGTGTTTCGGAGTCTTTGTTTTCATCTTGTGATATAAGTGGAACTATAGAAGAAGGAGATAGTGTTGCTCATGCCCCTAAATGTGACAGTAGTGGCAATGTATCGGAGTTTGTTTCTCCCGTCCATGGAGATTATTCTGATTCTTCACAGAGTTCAAGTGATGAAAGTGATACAGAGGATACAGATTCTGATGACAGCAGTATTCCAAGGAACCGTCTCCAATCTGTTGTTGTGGTGCCAAAGAATTCTACTTTGCCTATGGAAGAAGCCAGTCCATGCTCATCTCAGAGCAGCCAAGTTAATAGGCACTATTCTGACCATTGGGAAGATGACAGACCAGAGTCAAGCAAACTGTATGAAGAAAGGTTTGAGGGATTGATGAGCAAAAATTGTTCTCAGACTGACAAATTCTCTCTTCCTAAAGGAGCAGATAAAAGTCTGGAAGTTCCTTATATTGATCCAAGCAGAAAACAAATGGAGGACCTTGAGCTAGAAGCTGTTCAGCCTCAGAGTGATGGGGTTGATAGTACAAGTCACCCAGATGTATCTGATACAATTGGCCTGAAAAATCTAGAAGAAAGAATTTCATCTAAAGAGTCATTGATCATAACTAAACCCATCCTGAGGCAGCAAGAAGAACCACCAGCTTATTCTTCTGATGATTTTGAAGGTAGTGTAGCAAAATCTCGTCAACAGAATAATTTCCCTAATAGGCCAGACAGTAGACTAGGAAAAGTAGATTCAGATAATTTTTCTTCCTCAGGGGACTTCTCTAGGGTTGATGGTTTCCATTCAACAGAAGACCTCAGCAATCTGGGTTGGGACTTCTCCCAACCAGAAAAACCCAGTACCACTTATCAGCAGCCTGATAGCAGCTATGGAATATATACTGGATACAACTATCAGCAGAGTGCAGAACAGTACCGTAACACACATAATTACTGGCAAGGCAATGGCTATTGGGATCCAAGATTGGCCAATAGGCCTCCTGGGATTATGTATGATAGAGTACAGGGACATGTACCAGATTCCTTAACAAATGACCATGAAGAAGAAGATGAAGAAAATTGGGATGATCCTCGAAGACCTCATTTTTCCAATCAGTCTAATAAATTTCTTGCACATCTTCATAAAGAGAAAGGATCTGTGCAAGCACATGAAATAAGTAGCAATTCCATTAAGGACCTTTCAATTGTAAATGAAAAGAAAGTCCCTTCAAAGAATCTGGAAAAGGGTGATATGAAAGATCGAGGACCTCCTAAGAAAAGACGGCAGGAATTAGAAAGTGACTCAGAAAGTGATTCTGATATGCAGGACAGGAAAAAAGTGAGAGTGGAGGTAGAGCAGTTGGAAACATTGCCCTCAGGTTCAGCATTGGTTGGTCCACTATGTGTTATGGATGACTTCAGGGACCCACAGCGTTGGAAGGAATGTGCCAGGCAGGGGAAAATGCCTTGTTATTTTGACCTTATTGAAGAAAATGTATACTTAACAGAAAGGTAAGTAACACAGCAGGTACTCAATGACAATTTGTCTAATTTTTGTATCCTCAAAGTTTGGGAGGTTTTTGTTTTGTTTTTAAAGCTGACAAACTGTAGGTCTAACTGACCCTTATTTTTCATTGCATGGCATAAAAATTATTCATCCCTGTTTTGATTTGTAAAGGAGAGTTTTGTTTTTGAATTTAAAAAATTTGTAGATACTGTTTTGTGAGAACATGTCCATTTTAGGCCGGTGCCATTTATTTATTTATTTATTTGTAAGTTAATAGGGAGGAAACGTTTTCTTAGCAGTTTATGAGGTCAGTTTTTTATTTCTAAGATTCTTCCTTTGTACTCCTGAATTAAGTATGTACTTAAAATTCCTGGAAATTATTCTTCAAAATTCTTTTTTAAAAACAGAGAAACTTATATAATTTTCTTTTGTCCTTTATGTCATTTGACAGAATTTAACCAGTCAGATAAATATTAGAAACAAAAATGCAGTGTCTTATTGCCTCACAAATCCATAGTACCAAGTAGCTCATTTAGTCATAGGTTATGTGTATAATTATCCAAATTACCAAGAGTGTGAAAACACTTCTAGATCTGTTAAAAATTCCCAGTATGGCTACCTTTCAGTTTTTAAAAGATTCATTAGGTTCATTTCAAATAACTTAATTTTTAAGTCGTGCAAAAGAATCTTCTATTTTAGTTATTGTCCTATACATTAATTACCTTTTGACTCTTAAGGTTGAACTCTCTAGTGTCCAGTGATAGTTGCATGATAGGATTAATAGGAGCTTCACAAAAGGATACCATTTTTGAGTCAAAAATAATAAATAGAATGGCACATGTTTTAAGATAACTGAAATTTGGACATTTCATTCTTTTTTGGAAGACTTGGATATATTGAAACTATCAAATGGAAGACTTAAGTATTATTGCAATTTGAGCATCTTTAATAGGCAGTGGCTCATTTCTGGCACGCTAAAATCAGATGTGGAATCTTAAGAATTATAAGAGACCTTAAAGATTGGTTTAGTTGAACTCCCCCACTTGGTGCAAAAATCTGATCTATAGCATCTGTGACAGCCATTCAGCTTCTGCTTAAATTGCCCTAGTAAAGGGGAGCACATTAGCTCTTAGGGCAGCCTGTTCTTCATTTGGATAGTTCTTTTCATTAACGAGTTCTTATGTTACTCAAAATCTGCCCTTTTAAAACTTAATTTCATTGCTCCTGATTTTGCCCTTTGGAATAGTATGAAATGAATCTGATCCCTTCTTATATGACAGAAACCTTCCAGATATTCAAATCTTGTTTTCCTAAGTCTTCTCTTTTGCAGCCTAAATATAGCTAGTTCCTTCAGTTCTTCGGACAGACCCATCACAATGTTGGTTATTGTCCTTTGGATAATATTTCATTTTGTACTCTCTTAAAATGTGGCACTGGTCCTGAAATAATTCAGATTTCTGACCATTGCAAAATAAGTAGAAAAATTGCTTCTTCTAATCTCGATGTCATTTTATAATTGACCTAAGTTTGTGTTAGCCTTATTTTCAAATAGCTGTGTGTCACTAAGTTGAAACAATTCCAGAGCTATTACTACTACTACTACTACTACTACTACTACTACCACTACCACCACCACCAAAGATAATATATTTAACATGAGTAACATCTAGATAGTGTTACCAAATGCTAATAAATTTGATTGGAATTTTTAGTGGTAAACTTCCCAGTATTGGAAGAAGCCACAAAGATCATATAGTTCAATCCCTTAACAGTTCTTAAATCCTATCTATGATAACTGGAACAGGTAATTAATTGCCTATCCTTCAGTTGAAGGCATTCAGTGACAGAACTTAACCTCCAGAGATAACCAACCCATCTCCTTTTTGGACAAATTGAGTATTCGTTCTTTCCTTTGGTTGCACTCAAATTAGCTTCTCTGTATTTTATACTCAGTGGATTACCTTCTTCCCCCAGGGCCAAACAGAAGTATAAATCCACTTTCTTTTTTTTCTTTTCTTTTCTTTTTTTTAAAATAAATCCACTTTTACGAAATACTTTGTCAATCATGTCATCTCTCAGCACCCCTAGGTCTTATCATGGCTAAACATCCCTTCAGTTTAGCCTGGTTGACTTCTGGATGTGCTATGTTTATTTTGCTGTGAAGTCATACTCCTGAATCATTTTGAGCTCCCAAATCTTTTTCATATAAACTATTTGCTAACCATATTTCCCCCATCTTGATTTCTTTGAACCTAAGTGCATGACTTAATATTTTTGGTATATTGAAAGAGAGCTCTATAAATATCTCATCTGAGATTAGTAAATAATTAATTGGCACAAGCCAATCATTTCTGAAATTACTATTTCTGAAAGTTTTGACACTCGTCACACTATTTAGATGCTTTAAAAAGATGGGAACCACTGAATATACAAAGAAAAAAAAGAAAGGCTAGAATTAAGGGATTAAAGTGAGGTTAATTTCTCCTGTTTGTCAGTTGAAGGGAGTATTCTATCCCTTTTTGTGGAGATAATTTTATTCACTTCTTCTTGGTACTGAAAACATAATTATAAAACAAACATGTTAGAGGTACAGTAAGGATCATACTACTAGAAATTATTTAGCTTATCCTTAAGTATGAGAGATATTTCTATATCCTCTCAGTATTTCCTAATAAGGATTCTGATAGAATTCAAGTAGGAGGCAGGTAATCATATTTTTAGTTGAATATACATTTACTTTCCTCTCTTGAAAGAATTATACACATGTAATTGAATGAATTCCCTTTTTTCTTGGTTTATTTCTACACCAAGCACAGCCCATTAAAGGGATATGATGACTATATTACAGAATTGCTGTCTTTATTTCTCATCATTCTGTTTTGTTAGGTACCGGTGGGTAGTAGTTTTGAAGGAGTACAAGGAGGAATCCCCAAACCTCTAGCAGAGAGGTCAATAAAAAGTTAACGCTTAACTGCATCGTCTATATTTCCTACCTTATTTTATGACATACACCTTTTTCTTTGCTCCTGTAACCACTGTTTGTCCTTCAAGACAACTGAATCTGAAATTTGATGTAGCTGATCCTTAATTAGCCAGCTGAGTCACTGTTGTGCAACTCCAACCTTTCATTTCCTCCTGAGGCTGGCTGGAGTCTGTTCAGTGATTTGAGTTACTCAAAGTGAAATTCTAACAGATCTGGAGGAAGGAATCTCTGGGTTCCAAGAGAATAGTCTTAAGTTAACCCATACTATTACTTATCAGGACCTTGGTTGACTAAAAGTCATTGTTTTGAATTCTCATTGTTAATGGAGATTTTATCTCATTTAGAAAGCAAAAAATATACAATGAATCTATTTAAGGCTAAGTTTGACTTAGAGATATCAGTTTTTTCATTTGCTCTTAGTTAACCCATTTTTAAAAATTTTACTTATTAGAAAGAAGAATAAATCCCATCGGGATATCAAGCGAATGCAATGTGAGTGTACACCTGTTTCTAAAGATGATAGAGCTCAAGGAGAAATAGCATGTGGGGAAGATTGTCTCAATCGTCTCCTCATGATAGAATGGTAAATATAATTTTATTTGGAATACTAGCTTTTTTTTTCCAGTCATTTTATTACATTCTGTGTGCCTGTACTTTTAATATTTTGTCTGCTCTGTCAGATCATTGTCATCAGTACAGTTAGCTGTAGAGACTGTCATTCTTTATAATAGGGCCATAAAGCAAATTCTCTTGGCTTTCTGGAATTCCAAATGGTCCTGATTGGGACAGGGCAAATATCTTAGTGGGTTGTTGTTGTTGTTGTTGTTGTTGTTTTTAATCTCAAATTTTGTCATTTGCTATTTCTTCTAGGTATCCTGAAGTAGTTTAACTATTTGACAACATTATAGGATGACTGGGGATCTTAGAAGTATTATAGTAAAACAATTTACAGATTAAAAAAACAAGGCCTACAGAAGTTAAGTGACATTGAGGAAGGAACAAAGCTAGAAATTGGTTGCCCAGGGAAAAGTTAAACTAGACATTTCCATTATATGACTGAATTGGCAAAAAGTTTGAGAAGATGATGGTTAGATATTTATCAGTAAACTACTTTGGGATAAGAGTTAGATTCTGCCAAGACTTATTAATGATTACATATTCTTTTGTAACTCTAGAATTTAGCATTGCTTAATAAATGTTTACCTTGTGATGGACTACAATGCCATCTCTGGCCCCTACTGGCTGTGTCACCCTAGCTAGTCATTTAACCTTTCAGTGCTATAAGCAACTTTCTTTCTTTCTTTTTTTTTAAAGTGAGGCAATTGGGGTTAAGTGACTTGCCCAGGGTCACACAGCTAGTAAGTGTTAAGTGTCTGAGGCCGAATTTGAACTCAGGTCCTCCTGAATCCAGGGCCGGTGCTCTATTCATTGTGCCACCTAGCTGCTCCTTATAAACAACTTTATTAAGAATATAAGATGCAGAGAAAGGACTGATCTTCATTGGTAGAAATAGTTTCCTTATCTAGGAGATTTGTGTACCAGTAAAATTACTAGTCCAACCCCTATCCTTACCAGAATGATATTTTCAGGAGTGGCAGTAGAAAAGTTGTTGCTGTATTCTTTAGACACTTAGATTTGGCCTTTCCTAATTGGTTCATAGCATATTTGTTCATAATATGGCATTTCTAGTAAAGGATCTGGATCTAGATTTATGGATTATGTAAAGATGGTAAAGTAAGAGTCACCCAGTAGGCACATTTCTTTTGCACATTGTATATGTTCAGCTGAGATGAGACTGGTAAAGAAAATTGAGAGAGTCTGGCTTATTTTATTTTTAGCCTATGATTCCAGACTTGTGTTCAGACATGATTTTGGAAATTGCCATATTTTCTAGTGTTGCTCTCTTGTGTCAGTTCTTTTTTTCTACCATCCTTCATGTCCATTTCATTATGCATGCTCGAAGCCCCTTTTTGCCTTGATACCTAGGCTCTACATATATTTTTAAATACAAATATTTGATGCCTTCAGCAATTATGCTGGAAGTATGAATATGAATACTTAACTTATCATTAAATATGACTTCTATACATCAAATGGATAATGAAATGCTCATTTAGATCCCTGTTTCTGATCCATTTATTTGGGGGGGGGTATTTTTAAAATGAAAGAATTGTGATTGTTCTGGCAACTGATAATTATATGTACATTTGATCTTACATATTTATACAGTGTTAAGGTTAAAAGTTACTTTCATCACAGTCTTTGATGGGGTAGATAATATGAGTATATTTTGTAAGTGAGGAAACAGTTTTAGATTGCAATTTATTCAGGGTAACACAACTTGTCTGAACTGACATTGGAAACCCAGGTCCTTTCATTGTCCAGAACTGTTTTCACTATAGCACTCTTTAAAAGAAATGTGCATTTATGTAACATTTTCTAAAGTTGGATACATGCAACAATGTCAAGGTAGTTAGAATAGGTATTATTATGCCCATTTTACAGAAAAGGAAACAAATGCTTAGGTGACTTGTCCAGGGTTGTAAAGCTGGTAAGTATCATAGCTTGGGACTTGAATGCAAGTCTTCAGGCTCCAAAACCAATTGTCTTATTACCTTTGCAGGAAAAAAGGGGGAAGAAGCCATATTTGTATTTTTTAAGATACTGTAATCCTTTTGGTTAGTTTCAAGGTATAGTATTCAGATATGCTAATTGACAAGTTATATAATCCAAAATGAGTTAGAGAGGTTGCAAATGGGTATATTCTGCTTTTCACTTTTCCAAACAAGAAATGAAGATCTTCATAAAAACAAGAGAAAAGCAAACAATTAGAATGGGTCTTCTTGCCTCTGGTCCTTCCCATTGCTGGTCTTTTCTGCCAGATAAATTTATCTAAAGCTTTCCTTTGGTCTTGTCACTTCCCTTCTTTAAAACCTTTTTGCTATCAGAATAACATTCAAATTCTTTATCCTGATTGTCAAGGCCCTCTATACCCATTCTGCTTTTCCAACTCTATCCCTAATTATTCTTCATCCTTAAGAATCAATTCAAATACTTCTTCTATGCAAACTTTTCCTCTTTACCTTATCCTGCAGTGAGTTCCATTCTTCACACTATTTTAAACAGTTGTTTTGTAACATCTCTTCTGTAGTCTTGTTTGATTTTTCCTTCCTATATCAAGAGTAAATCACTTGAGAACAGGAACTAGATCTTCAACTTTTTTGTCATTCCTTGGGAACCAAATTGGTGCTTGATATTTGTTTTAATTTGGGCCATTCTTTTTGGGATACAGACCAAAGGAAGAAGAAAAGTTATTAGTTTGTATGCACTCTGAGCAAACAAGCATTCTTAATTGGCAGGCCTATGTTCACGAAGCTGGACCTTTCCTCAAATATTGATCTGGCAGTTGAAAATATCAGGTGGCCCAAACTAATGGGAAGCAGGTTTGCTGGGGATTATGAAAATTAATAAATTGTACAGAGTAATAAACATATTTCATTTTGATTCAGCTTTTGCAAGATAGCCTGTATTCCACATGTTACGAGATAGGAAACTAGTGTTGTTTTGTCTAACATTCTAGAGAGCATTGTGTACAGTCACTATTATCACATTTAATGGAAAATCACTAAAATGACAACAATCAAAATTCTTATCCATATGTAGTGGAAAGAGAACACTAGAAATAGAATTAGAAGACTTCATTTGACTGTAGTTCTGAAAATTTTAAATGTGGTCACAATAAGGTTATTTAACCTCTTTGATGCCTAGTTGTCTCATTTACTATGCAGGGATAAGCCTTTAATATATGGAATTATTGTGAAAGAATACATAAATTGTTCTGTAAGTGTAAGCTGCTGCTTATAGGTATAAATGGTACATACACAGGTATATATAAATGATGTATTTAAGAATCAAACTGACCATTTTGAGTTAGTTCTTAACAGTTAATTTTTACTACCATCTAATTTCAGTTCTTCCCGGTGTCCAAATGGAGACTATTGTTCAAATAGACGATTCCAGAGAAAACAGCATGCAGATGTGGAAGTGATATTAACCGAAAAGAAAGGCTGGGGTCTGAGAGCTGCCAAAGATCTCCCTTCGTAAGCCATTTCTCTTTTCTTTTTCAAATCAAACTTTTCCTTTATTGTATATAATAATTTGTAATTTGTATATGTAAGGTACAGAGAAATGAATTTCCTGATGTGAGCACCAGTAACTGTATAGTTAATGAAGTTATCTAAAAAACAAAAATGGTTCTATTCGGGGGGCAATTTCTGAGAATGTTTGCAATTATAAGACATCGTTTTTAATATTGCCAAAATATATATACAAACACTTGTTTTCTACTATGTTATACCATTTACTTTGTTTTGAATTGGCTTATCCACATTTTCCCCTCCTTTTTGTGAAAATTTTTTTAAACTTTATTTTAAAATATGAACATAAACATCAAAATATGAACATTTGGATATTCAAATAACAGGAAGAGGATTCTATATTGAGCTATGAATCTGTCATGCACAGCTTAGTCTAAAAAGATTTGTTTAATATTTAACATGATAATACTAACACCTCCCTGCTTGACTCTACCCCTTTCAGAATTTCTGCTCCCTTCTGTGTTGTTTTTTATGCTTCATTGATGGTCTTTCCTTTTTCTGCATCATCACTACTTCTTCCTCTTATCTCCCCTCAAAAGCCGTCATTTTTAACAAAATTATAGTGAAGCAAAAAATTCACATGTTGGTTGTGTCTGAAAATGTGTATTGCATTCTACATGTCTTGTCCTTTACCTCTGCCCACAGGTTCAAGACAGGCTTTATCAGTCTTTGGGAATCATGATTGGTCATTTCATTGATCAGAGTTCTTAAGCCTTCGATAATTCTTTGCCTTTGCATTATTGTTGTCATAAATTGTCTGGTTCTGTTTACTTCACTCTATCAATTCATACAAATCTAAGTTTTCTCTGAATCTACCACTTTGATAATTTCTTATAGTGCAAAAATATTACATTACATTTTGTAAAATGACAACACTGAACTATGTCCTTAAGGTCCTTTTAAGGATGCTAAAAATAAAAATTTTATGATTATGAAATGAACATTTAAAGATCTGGTAATATGGAATAGTTAAGATTAGGGAAATAAGACTTAATATTTTCTGCTTTTATAATAGATATAAATGAAAACTGAAAACTGTATTCTTAAGGCTTCTTAAATAGGAAGAAAAGCCAAGTGCTTAAAATTAAGCACCCACTATACATAAAAGATGGGCACAGGAAGTATACAAAATAATGTAGTTACATGGTTCTTCTTTTCATGATACTTTAATAAGTTTGGGCTACCAAGAACTAAACAGTTTTAAAAATTAAAAAAACACAGAGTTTTAAGTGTTCCTATTCTGGCTTTCAAAGGCTCCTTCATGATTTGGCCTCATCCAAACAGAACCATCTGTAATCCCCAAAGAGACTCTAGTGCTTCCTACTGTTCTTATGTTGTTCTGTCTACCTATATCACACTAGCCCTTAAAAACCCAGCATAAATATCTGAGATTCAATCTGCTTTGTGCACAGCACACTTTCTGTATTGAAAATTGTTATTGATACTATGCCATTCTTCTCCTTTTTCTCCCCATGTACAAATAACAGGTCTGTCATTTAGGCACCTATGATGCTTTGTCACATATGCATTGTTATAAGTATCTTAAATTTCTGTTTTCTAAGTTCATTGAGCATTCTTCAGAAGTGGGAATTTTTTCTTGAAGAGATTATTTCAGTTACACAAACATTAAATGCCATAGTGACTCATTTTGCTAGGTGTTGGGGATGCGAAGGTAAAACAAAGTTACTGCCTTCAAGGAGCTGACATTTTACTGAATATTTAATAAACAAATCACACTGATATAGTAGGTGCTTTTGTCTGTAAACAAAAGAATGCAGAGGATTTGAATAAGGTGAGAGTGGTGGGTGGGACAAAATATATCAAAATGTGGCAAATGGTGTTCAAAATGTTGTAAGAGGCACTGGGGGGGAGCAGCTAGGTGCACAGTGGATAGAGCACCAGCCCTGGATTCAGGAGGGCCTGAGTTCAAATCCGGCCTCAGACACTTAACACTTTGCTAGCTGTGTGACCCTGGGCAAGTCACTTAACCCCAATTACCTCGCCAAAAAAAAAAAAATAGAGACACTGGGGGATAATGACTGCATGTAAGTTCTGTGGATTCAGCAAAGCTGAATAGAAAATAGGACATATCAGGTAGGACCAAATTTCATAGTCCCTGAATTATATAAGTAGTGTGGAACTATTGATGATTTTTTTTTTTTTTTTTTTTTTTGGTGAGGAGCCACCTAGCTGCCCTGGAATTATTGATGTTTGAAAGTCAAGTCTAGTAGTAGCTGAAGAAGAGTTGGATAGAGAAGAGACAAGTGTAGCTAATTTTTTTTTTAACAATAGTTCACACCTTTAGTTCTTGCTTGAACTAGTCTAGTAGCATTAATTATAGAAGACAAGAATGTAAGAAAAATGTCAGTGGCAAAAATCAGTAATGCTCAGTGGCTGATTATGGGGAGGCAGATGAAGGGATCAAAGAAGATTTTGAAGCCAAAGGTGATTTTGTGCCAGCGTGATTAAAGAATGATGGTGCCCTTAAAGTGCATGTATAGAAGAAAAACACTTGTTTTAGGTAAAAGTGAGCCGTCTTTGTACTGTTAAGGCTAAAATTCTAGCTAGTCTGTCTAAAATATCTAATGAGTGGTCGCCAATAAATTATAAGCTTTAGCAAGAGTTAGGCTTTTAAGTATTTATTAAGGAGAATAAGAATTTGGTAAAAAGAGAGAGAAAGGCCTACATTCGTCTATCTGTTAAAGGGAGAAAGCATTCTTAGCTCCGCTCTCTGCCAGAGTCCACAAGAAAGAGCCCCAGTCAGCACCAGGCTCCCCCTTCTTCCTCCCACAAACAAACATCACTTCCTGACACCAAAGAAAAGACACATGGTCTTGCCCTCAGAGACCTTCACCTCATGGCGGAGCTTTTCTGCAGTAAGTCTCCAGCAGGTGGCGTCATTCCAATCGTTTACAGTACTTACCAAGTCGAAGTTCGATTATGGGACATAATCGAAAAATTATAGCAGGCAATTAAAAATGTGGAATGGAGCAATGAGAGAGATTAAAACTGAAGCTAAAGATAAGAACCATATATTGTAGATGTGAGAGTTTAACATCATTGAATGAGGTCGTTGGGAAGTGTGTCTTTATAGAACTTTGGGGAATCATATATACTTTGGGAAGGAAGAGAACAGTAGGGGGGGGAGGGAAAATGGAAGCTAATATGAGCCAAAGCTGTCAGAAGATTTTAAAGCTAGTTTAGCACAGCATCACACAAACTAAGGGAGGAATTACATAAAAGAGCAGAAACTATGCTAAAAGCTACATAAGCATTTAAGAAGAATAACAGAAAAGGATACTGGATTTTGGAGATTTTAAAGATTCTTGGTCACTTTTGACATTTTAGATTCAGGAACTTGGGTTTTCAGTAACCTTAGAATGTTATTAAGAGAATCAAGAATCAAGTAGTTTTTTGTTTGATTTAATTATATCTACTAGTTGTTTTCCTCCAGAGTATACAGCTTAAAATTAGTCAGGCAAGTTCCCAAATTGCTTTAAAGCTCTTAATCCTTTATGTTGATGGTGGTACTGTCTGTACTATTTAAAGCTAAGCTAGCATACTCATCAGTGTGTCTGGTTAGAAATAAGTTGATTGTGTAAAGTAAGTTTTAAATTTGCTATTTGCAGCTTTATTACAGGAAATTTTACTTTTTCTCCCCTTGAATTTTATAGGAATACCTTTGTCTTGGAATACTGTGGAGAAGTATTAGACCATAAAGAATTTAAAGCCAGGGTAAAGGAATATGCCCGTAACAAGAATATCCACTATTATTTCATGGCACTGAAGAACGATGAGGTAAGCTAACTCTTAAGGATTATTTCTGGAACAAATGAAGAGAAATAATGCATAGAATAATAGCTATTTTGTTGGACTTAATTGACTATGTTTACATTAAAATGACAGTTCAGAAAGTTATCAATAATAGTTTTAGTAAAGGAGAAGCTTTGATAGTCTAATGAAAGTGAAAGCTCCTTTGAGGAGATCTGAATCAGTTACTCTGAAAAGTAAAATGAAAGGGACTAAAAAAAGGGGAGGGTTATTATTTTTAATGTTCCTCTTGGAATGGAAGATAAATAGGGCACCAAGTGGGTGCTGATGAATAGGAAGAGAAACAGAGACCAGGGAACAGATTAGCTTAACAAAGAGAAAAAAGGAAGATGTTAAATAATGATCTTAAGGAGAATACAAAACTTAGTGGAGTTTTTTTGCCAAGGTTAAGGTGATGAGAAATGGAAAGACAGGAATGTTTAATGTTGTAATAAGTCTGAACTTAAGTTGATTTCAGCAGATCAAATATAATTGGGTGAGGGATGGAAATGTACAGAAGGGAGAAGAGCTTATCAGTGGGAGAAATGCTTATAGAGTAAAGAAAGTTCTCTGAGTAAGGAAACAATGTGCTTGTACCGAATAATTTTATTTATAGCTGTATAAATCTGAGGGGAAATGTAGTATACTAGTGAGGGTAAGATGAGTGAGAAGGCCAGGTATGGTGTGTGTGTGTGTGTGTGTGTGTGTGTGTGTGTGTGTGTGTGTAGAGAGAGATCTATATCTATATCTATCTACCTGGCCTTCTTACTGTAAAGCACTTTGTACAGTGCCTGGCACATAGCAGGTGCTTAATCAATGCTTGTTTCCTTCCCCTATGTATAGAAAGAAGGTAAGTGATTAGCAAGGGTTTTTTCTAGTTCATTTGGGGAGATGGTAATCTTGAGGAATGGTCACATCATTTAGTGGAAATGAAAAAGCAGTATATGAACCCTTAAATGAGTCAGAAAAAAAAATTAGGTCTTTGTTATTTGTATCTTTTCTATGGTGTGATATTTAAAGAAGAGTTTTTATAGACATTAGTGTTGTGGTAAGGGACAGTGGATGGTCTTGTAGTCTTGTAGTTTGGATGACCATGGTTCATAGCCTGCTTTCAGTAGATATTAACTCTGTGATCTTGAGCAAATCACTTAATTTCTTAGCTCCCTACACTCACAGTTCTTGAAGACTGTGAAAGTTGCAGATTGTTAATTTATAGTCTACTAGTGCAGGAAATTTCCAAATATAACCAGAAGCTTGGACCCTTTTTTCCATCTCCAACTGTGGGGGTTGTCAGGTTTTTTTAGTCTAATGGTGAATATATAATAAGGGATGTAATTAGGAATAAAAGAGGGGCTTTTAGGTTAAGTGAATTTTGTGTATAAGTAAAAGATATGTTTAATGTTGGGGTTTTTGAGAATGTTTACTTTATTAAGAGGCTCACCATAAAACTTTGCTAATACCGTGGGGAAAAAAGAAATTTAAATTGGTTTTTAGCCATTTTTGAAAATTGCATTTGCAGATAATAGATGCTACTCAGAAAGGGAACTGCTCCCGTTTCATGAATCACAGCTGTGAGCCAAACTGTGAAACACAAAAGGTAAGTAGCATACAACTTAAACTTCAAAACCAAAGATATGATAAAAAGATCAAGTACAGGGGCAGCTAGGTGGCACAGTGGATGGAGCACTGGCCCTGGAGTCAGGAGTACCTGAGTTCAGATCCGGCCTCGGACACTTGGCACTTGCTAGCTGTGTGACCCTGGGCAGGTCAGTTGACCCCAGTTGCCTCACTAAAAAAAAAAAAAAGATCAAGTACAAGTAAATATGTTATATATTATATTTAGTTCCCTTAGCACCTTTTATTGAATAAAAATTTAAACAACATTAAAATACCATAAAATATTTTAAGTCCAAGAATACATGTAGCTTTTACACACATAAATCATTTGTATAATAAATTTGTTACCTGAAAATTTGTGTGTCAGATTTTTGTATGTCTTTTCATTTAAAGAAGCTCTTTGTAACAATAATTGGTAATGTAAATTGTCCCTTCTCTCCCCACCCCCGCCATTGTTTGTCAAGATTTTTATTATTAAAATCTTTTTACATTAGGGCACACATCCAATTGCTTTTATTGGCCTTTATGTAGATTGCACCTAAATATTGGCAAATCTTCTAAATTGAGATTTTTGAATGGGGGGAAACACATAACTACATCTTTTTTTTTTTTTTTTGTGAGGCAATTGGGGTTAAGTGACTTGCCGAGAGTCACACAGCTAGTAAATGTCAAGTTTCTGAGGCTGGATTTGAACTCAGGTCCTCCTGAACCCAGGGCCAGTGCTCTATCCATTACGCCACCTAGCTGCTCCCATAACTACATCTTACCACTGCATTTTAAGGAGAGGTAGTACTTGGATCTCAGCTTTGATGGGGCTTAGGAGTCAAAGAGAAGAGAGGCAGTGTCATCTTCCTCTCTGTTATGCCCCTCTACCAAAAAAAAAAAAATCCCTAAGACTGTTTTAGATGCTTCATGTAATAACTACAACAGCAGCAGCCCAGCAGGAGGCAGAGCTTGTGAGATAAAATGCATACTTTTATTTGGGAGAGGGTTGGGAAACTGCCCACCACCTTCTCCTAACTCTTTCTGGGACTTGGAGAATAAAAGAGAGCTGAAAGACTTCAAAGAGAGATGCCTTCTGTGCAACATTAGGAGGTATAAAAGGGTCATCTCTCAATGACCAGCAAGGCTGGGTACTGATTGTGATGACAGGAAGAATATTGAATGGGAAAAAGTATTGGCCATATTTGAAGGCAACATTGTTTGGTTTTCATGAACCTTAACTGATTTTCTCCTCAATTGAAATGTTACTTGTAAGTTGACTGACATGGACTTATTTATTGTGGTTCTTACTGGTTTTCACTACTCATGCCTAACTTAACTTGATTTTGCAGATCATTAATCTACTCCCTAGCTAATTCCATATTGCTTATCAACACATCCAAGGCTTCCCATACTCCCCTTCCCTTATCGGAAACCCCACAAGTTTTTCCTCAAAAACTTTGATTTGATCTGTTCAGTGTTGAGAAGGTCGACTTCAATTGGTGCCTCCATTTCTGTCCTCTCACTCTCTTGAAACTCGTTGTTTAACTGAAACTGTTCCCTCCAAAGTTAACAGTGATCTCTTTTCTCAATCCTCATTGACCTTTCTGTAATCTTTGACATTGTTCATCGCCCTTTTCTCCTTGATACTATCTTGTCCCTAGGTTTTTATAAAAATGTTTT
Source organism: Dromiciops gliroides (assembly GCF_019393635.1). Lineage (NCBI taxonomy): Eukaryota > Metazoa > Chordata > Mammalia > Microbiotheria > Microbiotheriidae > Dromiciops > Dromiciops gliroides. The sequence continues at coordinate 668,691,046 of NC_057861.1, forward strand.
CTCCTCGCATTCCTCCTTACCTGTCTGACCACTCCTATTTGGTATGCTTTGCTGGCTCTCCATCCAGGTCATGCCCAATAGGGTGTCCCCCAAGGCTCCATTTTCAGCTCCTTTTTCCCTGTATACTTTGTTACTTGGCAGTCTCATCAATTCCCATGGATTCAGTGATCATCTCTATACTGGTGATTGCCAAATTTACTTATTCAACCCTCCTAACTTCTCTCCTGACCTCTAGTCTCACATCTCCATCTGCCTGTTGGACATATTGAGCTGAATGTCCCATAGACATTTCAAACTCAGCATGTATAAAACAGAATCTTCTCCCTTTCTTAACCTACCTATTTTTATCTAGGGTACCTCCATCCTCTCAAGTCACACTGTCTCATAGCCTGAGTCATCTTTGATTCATTTCTTGCTCTCCACATCCAGCCTGTTGCCAAAGTATACTAATTCTTTATTACCTTTGCCATATTTCTCCTATATGCTCCCTTCCTTCTGCTGATCCTGCCACCACCCTTGTACAAGTCCTCATCCTCTCATACCTAGACTGTTGCAATATAGCTCTCTTTTTTTTTTTTTTTTTTTTTGCAGGCAATGGGGGTTAAGTGACTTGCCCAGGGTCACACAGCTAGTAAGTGTCAAGTGTCTCAGCCAGGATTTGAACTCAGCTACTCCTGAATCCAGGGCCGGTGCTTTAACCACTGCGCCATCTAGCTGCCCCAATATAGCTCTCTTATTAATCTTCATGCCTCAAGTATCTCTCTACTACAATCCATCCTCCACTAAGTTATTAAATTGATTTTCTTAAGTCATAGGTTAGGCCATATCAAATCCCAGTTAAAATGGCCCCTTCTACAAAAAGCCATTCCCTGTTCTATTTAATGCTTGTGACTTGCTCTGAGATTATTTCCCATTTTTCCTGGCCATATCTTTTCTTTGTGGTTGGTAGTGATCTCTCTTTCTTCATATTAGTTTGCATTTACTTATCTGTGTGACGTATATCTCACCAGAATTTAAGTTCCTTGAGGTTGAGGGCTCTTGTTGTTTCTATTCCCAGTGCCTAACATATAGCACCTTATAAATAGTCTCTTAATAAATGTTTCCTGATGTAGAATTGAATGAATGAGTAAATGAATTAATTGATAGGGGCTTTTTTTTTTTTTTTTTTTGGTGGCAGGGCAATGAGGGTTAATTGACTTGCCCAGGGTCAAACAGCTAGTAAGTGTCAAGTGTCTGAGGCTGAATTTGAACTCGGGTACTCCTGACTCCAGAGCCCGTGCTCTATCCACTGCACCACCTAGCTGCCCCAGGGGTTTTTCTAGTACATTTTAAATATAAGTGAATTTATAAAATATTGACATGGTCTCTACTTATCAGGAATATAAAACCACATAGCAAGAAGCATCCGGCATTAATATCATAAATTATAAGCTAGTATCCCCCTTATATCTCAAAACCCTATGATATTGTTTAAAACTATTCATCTCAAAACCCCTTGACATCATTTCCACTTAACAGTGAGGTGGCCTTACTCCATGCCAAAGCCATTCCCTCTACTTTTGCTCTGGTTGCCACTCCCCTTCTCTGTTTACAGCAGATTATAAATTCTTAATTACTCTGTGCTCTCTTTGCTCCCCTTTTCCTTCCCCCTATTAAAAAAACTCACTAGGTCCTGCCATTCTACTAAACACTTTTATCTTCACTTTTCCACCTATACCCTTAGAAAAACATGACTATACATTACATTCAGTTGATTTTCCTCTTCATTCCCAAGCTGTCTTCTTAAAATTGGAGTATCAGTAGTCTTTTCTCAGTCCTCAGAGCCTTTTTCTGCTTACCTTTTGTGTTTTGGCACTATAAACCTGCCAACCTTTTCTCTTTATATAATCTCTTCTCTGGGTTTTTGTTGCACTACTCTCATTCTTGTCCTTTATTTTTTTCCCCTCAGTATTTCTTTACTAGCTCATCTTCCATATCAGGCCCATAACATAATGGGTGTTCCCAAGGTTCTGTCCTACATTTGCTATGATTTTAATTATTATCTCTATATAATTTTCATATCCATATGCCTCAGTCTCTCTCCTGAGATTCAGTTTCAGATCACCAATTGATGTATTTCAAATTGTCTATACCAAAGACATCCCAAACTCAACATGTATGAAGCTAAATGGATTCCTTTCCTCCCTCCCTTGCCCCACCCTGGTCCTACATAGTCTCCCTTTTTCCAGCTATCCCTAATTCTTTCAAAGGCACCATTGTTCTTCTAGTTTGCCAGGTGTGTAATCTTGTTATCCTTGACAACTTGGCCTTCCTCAATCCATTTATATCCAGTCACTTGTCAAATCTTGCACATATATTTTACAACCTAGTATCCTGCCACCTCTAGCCTAGATTATTACAACAGCCTCCTAATGGTCTCCTTACCTTAATTCTCCTCCCCACTCATCTCCATCTTTCACACAGCTGTCAAATTGGTTTTTCTAAAGTCTAGATCTCATCATATCTATCCCTTATTAAATTACAGGGATTCTCCATTGCTTCTAGGACAAAGATTCTTAACCTTTTTTGTGTCATGGACCCATTTTGGTAGTTCATTGCTCATGGACGTCTCAGAATGGTTTTAAATGCATAAAATACAGTCAAAATATTTTTAAAAAACAAATTTGTGGATCCCAAGTTAAGAACCTGTGCTCAAGGGTGTAATGTATATGTATCTGTTTAGCTTTTAAAGTTCTTTATAACTTTATCTCAGTCTGTCTAATTTTAGGCCTCATTATACATTTTTACTCTCCTTCCTGCGTTCTGTGATTCAGTTGTACTGGTCTTCTCTGTGATTCTTGCACATGGCATTCCATCTCCCTTCTTACTGCCTTTGTACCAGTAGTCCCCTATGTACAGAACACTCTTCCTCTTCACCTCCACCTAAGAGAATCCTTGTCTTTTAAGATGTCACCTTTTTCTAGAAGACTTTCTCAATTTACCTAACTACTGGTGCTCTCCTTTCAGGATTCTTTATATTTAAATAGTTTGTGTATATCCTCTCTACATTTATTCTATACATATGTGGACAGGTACTTGTGTCCCCATATAGAGTGTAAGCTTCTTGTGAATAGGAATTTTTATTTTTTTGTCTTTCTATCCCTAGTATATAACACAATTCCTAACACTTAGTAGGCTCTTTATAAATGCTTTTTTTGATTGAAATAATTCTCCATTAATAACATTGTTCCTGTGACTTGGTTAATATTAGGCAAAATAGGGGCAGCTAGGTAGCGCAGTGGATAGAATGCTGGCCCTGGATTCAGGAGGACCTGAGTTCAAAGCTGGCCTCAGACACTTGACACTTACTAGCTGTGTGACCCTGGGCAAGTCACTTAACCCTCATTGCCCTGCAAAAAATATATATATATTAGGCAAGATATATCCATGTCAGACAGGATTAATGTTGCTGTTGTATCAGAGCTTCAGAGACCTATAGTAAAAGGTTGGGCATTATATTGAAAAGAACACTAAAGTCTCATCCCAGACATTTAGTACCTGTATGATAATACACAGATCATTTAAGTTTTGAGCCTCAATTTCTTTCTTTGCAAAATGAACATGACACCTGTATAATTTGATACTTCTTTTTATTCAGACTCCTACATATTTATATTCTGAAATGGGCTTGTTTACATTGTATGTTAAAAATGAAAATAATGATTTTTTAAAATTCTGGTTCCATTATAATTTTTCCCCCTTATCTCTTTTAGTGGACTGTGAATGGACAACTGAGGGTTGGCTTTTTCACTACTAAATTGGTTCCTTCAGGTTCAGAGTTAACATTTGATTATCAGTTCCAACGATATGGGTATGTTTACAAACTTTTTTTTTTTAACTTATTTTGGTGGGATGTACTCTGGGTTCAAGGCCATAGAAATAATGATGTGTGAGATAAAAAGATATTTTTATCTGATGTTTTTTCAGCAGCTTTAGTAAGGGTCTGAAGGAGAGGTTGAAACTAATGCATACAATGAGCTTTTTTCAGTTATCTAGATTTAGTCTTCATCAATATGACCCTGTTTAGCATTTCTAAAGGGATATTTGAAAAATAATCTGGGGGATTAATTTGTTTGTTTTTGCCGGGCAATGAGGGCTAAGTGAGTTGCCCAGGGTCACACAGCTAGAGTGTCTGAGGTTGGATTTGAACTCAGGTCCTCCTGAATCCAGGGCCAGTGCTTTATCCACTGTGCCACCTAGCTGCGCCACCCCCCAGGGGAGAGGGGATTAATTTATTTCAGGAGAGAAGATACTATCTTATTTTTTTGTTTTGTTTTGGGTTTTGTGGGGCAATGGGGGTTAAGTGACCTGCCCAGGGTCACACAGCTAATAAGTGTCACATGTCTAAGGCTGGATTTGAACTCAAGTCCTCCGGAATTTAGGGCCAATGCTTTATCCACTGCTCCACCTAACTGCCCCCTTAACTTCTTCTTCTTCTTTTTTTTTTTTTTTTTTGTGGGGCAGTGAGGGTTAAGTGACTTGCCCAGGGTCACACAGCTAGTAAGTGTCAAGTGTCTGAGGCTGGATTTGAACTCAGGTACTCCTGAATCCAGAGCCGGTGCTTTATCCACTGCACCACCTAGCCACCCCCCCCCCCCTTAACTTCTTATTAAATTGTGTACTATTCTTTCCAGCTTTGCCATTTTATATAATGATGGTAGATTGAAGTCTTCTAAAAGTAAAATTTGGGGGGGAAGTAAAATTATATTCTGGAGGAAATACAGAATAAGAAACTAAACAATCCAAAGCAGTTGAACTTGGTTCCATTTGCAAGAATGTAGATACATTTGGGTAATATATCTCAAGTGGAGCAAATACACCCTTTTTAAATTCTACCTTAAGCCATTACATTGCTGTCACTTAGTGGAATAGTTCAGATATGGTGGTAGTGGGGCAGAGTACAATGAGTCTCATACCTCCTCTATTAGCAAGACTATGCGGAAAGCAAAACTGATTAGGAGAATTACTTCAGGTTTGAAGTAATGAGGGTATGATCTGAGATGATATCAAGAAATGATGGAGAGAAATAAGCATGATGGGGGCAGCCAGGCGATGCAGTGGGTAGAGCACCAGCCCTGGAGTCAGGAGTACCTGAGTTCAAATCCGGCCTCAGACACTTGACACTTACTAGCTGTGTGACCCTGGGCAAGTCACTTAACCCCAATTGCCTCACCAGAAAAGAAAGATAAATAAGCATGACATTGAGAGCAAAAACATGGCAAGTGATTACATGCAGGAAATGAGGAGAGGGCAGCTAGGTGGCTCAGTGTATAAAGCACTGGCCTTGGATTCAGGAGGACCTGAGTTCAAATCCAGGCTGAGACACTTGACACTTGCTGGCTATGTGACCCTGGGCAAGTCACTTAACCCTCGTTGCCCCACCAAAAAAAAATTTTTAAAAGGGGGAAGAAGAATCAGAAAGCAAGAGATGGGATATGAAGAAACTGAGAGCAAGCAGGAAATAAGGCGGAGAAGTCGGATAATTTCAAGGTTTTGATTTGGGTTATTAAGAGACTCAATGCTATTAAAGAAGACAACAGGAGAGAAGCTCAAGGCTAAACATTGGGAAAAGTTTATAGTGATGGTAGATGAGATTCATGCATAGGGTACAAGAATAAATTAGGGGGCAGCTAGGTAAAGTGGGTAGATCACAGACTTTGGGGTCAGGAGGAACTGAATTCAAATCCAGCCTCAGACACGGATTAGCCGTGTGACCCTGTGCAAGTCCCTTAACCCTGATTGCCTCAAAAAAATTTTAGATAGGGGCAGCTAGGTGATGCAGTGGATAGAGCATTGGCCCTGGAGTCAGGAGGACCTGAGTTCAAATCCGGCCTCAGACACTTAACACTTACTAGCTGTGTGACCCTGGGCAAGTCACTTAACTCCAATTGCCTCACAAAAAAAAAAATTTTTTTTTTAGATAACTAAAGTCCCTTCTAATTCTAAATATTCCATGGCTCTACTATTAAGTCACAGAATCATAAAATCAAAAGTGATCCTGGAAAACACCAATTATGGACCATCTTTGAACAAGAATTCCCTCTTATGTTAAACCTGATCAGGGTTCATGTATCCCTTCCTTGAAAACCTCAAATGAGAGGGAATTGATTTCCACCTGAGGTGACCCAATCCATTCTAACTTCGAATAATTCTTATTGTTGGGAAGTTTTTACTTGCTTCAAGCCTAAATTTATCTTTATAATTATTGTGTTCATGCCTTCTCAAACATAATATCCTTTACACCGTGCCCCACTGCCTATCATATACTGGGTGCTTAAGAAATATTTGTCAGATTGAATTCCATTTGAAGGAGTAGTACTTTAAATAACATGGTTGTTGTCATGTCCCTACTTAGTTGCCTTCTATAAGCTAAATATTCCCCAGTTCCTTAAATTGATTCTCATTATAATATGAACTAAAAGCCCTTTCATGTATTTGCAGATATTTTCTGAAAATAATATATTATTGGGGCAGCTAGGTGGTGCAGTGGATAGAGCACTGGCCCTGGAGTCAGGAGGACCTGAGTTCAAATCCGGCCTTAGACACTTAATACTTATTAGCTGTGTGACCCTGGGCAAGTCACTTAACCCCAATTGCCTCACTAAAAAAAAAATAATAATAATATATTACCTAAAATTTTTATTGTGCTATTTGTTCAGTTTCACCAATGCCTTCCTTGTGTTCCTTTGCTAGGAAAGAAGCTCAAAAATGTTTCTGTGGCTCAGCAAACTGCCGAGGTTACCTTGGAGGAGAAAATAGAGTCAGTATTCGTGCAGCTGGAGGAAAAATGAAGAAGGAGCGATCTCGTAAGAAGGACTCTGTAAGTGTTCCATCCTCTATACTTTTATAATAAGGAAAATAGCTTGTTTATTTCTACTTTAAAATGGGAAAAACTATGTGACTCTTCGGTAATTGAGGAAAAATATAATTTAGAGGGTAAGCATGGCAACTCTAGGAACTAACATTGATAGAAGCTCAGTCTTAATCCTTTTAGTCACTATTGGAGATTGTTTTACAGATAGATGAGCCCCTTGTTATTTCAGGAACTTTTTTTTCTTCTTTTTTTTTCTTTTTTGATGTGGGGCAATGAGGGTTGTCACTTGCCCATGGTCACACAGCCAGTGTCAGGTGTCTGAGGTTAGGTTTGAACTCAGGTCCTTCTGAATCCAGGGCTGGTCCATTATCCACTGCATCACCTAGCTACCCCTCAGAGACTTTTTAAACATTGTTTCATCATTAATTTGAGCAAATCATTTTCATCCCAGTTATGGGGCTTTTTTGGTATTAGTTTTATATGCATTCTTACTTAGATAATGGACATTAGGTAGACAAAATGAAGCCCTAGAAAATATTAAACATTGGTTCATATAGCAATTATATTAACTTAGGAGGGAAAATTAGATACCACAGTCAAGATAGTCAAAAATATAAAGTGCTTTTCTCATTAAATGCCTTTTTAGGGCTACATAAATAAATAAAGCTCAATGCAGTGTCTTGCACATAGTAGACACTGTATAAATGCCTATTCCCTTCCTTCTACTTATCAATATAAAATTGAGGTGAAAGGCTCTCCTACATAGGTTTGCTGTCAGCCTAGAGGAAAAAAATGAAATTAGGCCACTGTAGTCACTATACTTATTTCTGCATGCCATTCATGACTTTCCTAAGAACTTTAGGATGTACATATAGATTGGAGCTCAGTCTGTACCTCTGAAGTGGCTTCCACTGTGAGGAAAAAGAACATGATATCTTTTTTCTTTTCTTTCTTTTCTTTTTTTTTGCAGGGCAATGAGGGTTAAGTGACTTGCCCAGGGTTACACAGCTAGTTAAGTGTCAAGTGTCTGAGGCTGGATCTGAATTCAGGTCCTCCTGAATCCAGGGCTGGTGCTCTATCCACTGAGCCACCTAGCTGCCCCCTGCTTTTTTTTTTTTTTAAGTATTTTATTTTGTTGTTTTTTCCCCCCAAATTACGTGGTTTTGTTTGTTTTTTGTTGAGGTGATTGGGGTTAAGTGGCTTGCCCAGGGTCACACACAGCTAGTAAGAACAGATTTGAACTCGGGTCCTCTTGAATCCAGGGCTGGTGCTTATCCATTGGCTTCCTAGCTGCCCCTAATCCTCTTATTCTTTAAGTATCTCAGGGGTACTAGCATCTGTGTATTGTTTATCTATTGTCTCATTCATTGGTTGTCTCATTCTTAGAATATAATGGGCTTGGGGCAGCTAGGTGGTGCAGTGCATAGAGCACTGGCCCTGGATTCAGGAGGACCTAAGTTCAAATCCAGCCTCAGACACTTGACACTTACTAGCTGTGTGACCCTGGGCAAGTCACTTAACCCCCATTGCCCCACCCCCCTTCCCCCCCAAAAAAGAGAATATAATGGGCTTGCTTTTTTTTTTTTTCCCTAATCTCATATGTGGTCATCATTATTAGCATGTGATAACTTGTTTGTCTCTATCATGTCTTTCATATCCTTTTGAATTAATTTGGATTTCAGTTCTTCTGAGATCATTGTGTTCCTCAAATTTAAATCTTTTAGCCTAATATTAGATATAAACTCTCTCATTGGTTTGATGTTTGGAATCTTTGAAGTCATATTGTGTTTTCTGAAATTCTATTTAGCTTTACCAGTTCATTCTCTTCCTACAGTACTTGTGCAGAATATACATATTTTTGGACTGATTCAAAAAGCTGCCTGTCTGGGCAGTGTTTATTTTCCATCATCTTTGCTTTCCAGTATTCATGGTTAGAATGTTTTTTATGGTTATGATTTTTTTTTGGCGGGGTAATAAGTGTTAAGTTAAGACACAGCCAGTAAGTGTCATGTGTCTGAGGCCAGATTTGAATTCAGGTTTTCCTGAATTCAGGGCCGGTACTTTATCCACTGCACCACCTAGCTGCTCCCTAGTATGATTTTCAGTAAGGAAAATTTGTTCTCAGGGGAGGCAATGCAATCCCAGTATGAATAAGAGCATATAGAATACTTGACTTTTATTAGGAAGAAAGACTTTTGTTCAGATTTTACTTACTGTTATAGGCCTCTTTAACCTTTCTGGGTGTCAGCAGTTATTGCAATATTGGAAAATGTAATTTCTTTAGTCATAGGCATCATGTAATCTTGCCTAATTTTACTTGTGAGAACACTTTAAAGCTATATTTTGCTATATTGAATCAATGGGGGGGGGGGTGCAATGAGGCTTAAGTGACTTGCCCAGGGTCACACAGCTAGTAAGTATCTAGTGTCTGAGGCTGGATTTGAACTCGGGTCCTCCTGAATCCAGAGCCAGTGCTTTATCCATTGTGCCTCCTAGCTGACCCCTTGAATCAAATTTTTAAAAATCAGTTCAGAATAGAATTATATTTTCAGGTTTTCATCCATTTTCATCTGCTGGAAGGGTGTAAAGTCCAAGTTTTTGTATGTACTATATCAAGAAGGTTTTTGCAATGAAAACTCAACACCTTTCCACAGAAATTCATTTTGTACCATCTCTTACCCTGATTCTTCATTCCAGCAAAATTCCAAACCTTCATCTCTACTCTGTGAAATTTCTTTATTTACATTTGCCTTCCTTTACAAATCGTCAAGGCAGTAATTTCTCTAAGAAACCAAATGTGTTTATTATGACTCCAGTCCTGAAAAGCCAATATTCACTAAATTTAAGTGTTTCATTGCATCTGCTCAGTACTTTGAAACTGTCAGTGGAAATGGCTGTAAACTTCATCTACAAATGAATTTTAAAAAAAGAAAAGAATCTTTGGTCTTCATAAGTGGGAATAGACATCAAACTAGCTTTCTTTTGTCCCGTCTTCTCTTTCCAGAGATGGCATTGGATGAAGGCTAAGCAGAACCATAATATGTTTAACTTCCTGAAAATTATCACACTTTCTATTAATTGTTCTTGACATTTTTGTGTTTGTGTCATGTTTTTAATTGAAGAAGTTTTCTACTTGAACCTCAATTATTGCATTATACTCACTGTCTTTGGGTCTGCTATTTTCTACATAACATTTTATATGTGTGTGTGTATATGGGCATTATGTGAATAAGCCATAAGTGCAGAACTGAATTCAAGGGTTGCTGATAATCTACCAGGAAATATATATCACAGCATTTTCCAGCTGTTTTTTCAGTGCTGAATTGATAAGATTCTTTTTACACTACTGGTATTTGGGGGACATGTCTTTTTACTCGGCCTATTTTTTTTTTATTGTTATAAGAGTTTATAGTTTCTTTTTTCCCCCCATGATAGAAGCTATTGAATGCTTTCTATAAAGTATATAAGCATATATTGACCCTTATTTAAAGGGTTATGGTTCACTGGTATAAATATGCTTCGGTATAAATGTCCATGACTTATGGGAAGAAAAGGAGGAAAAGTATTGTTAAAACCCTACATGCACAGAAGAGAGCAGAAGGGAGGTACTATCTTGTTAAATTTGATGTGATGTATACTTTTAAAAATTGAGTAATAGCCTTACAGCTTGATTACCATTCGCTGTTGCTTTTTCTGTTTTGCTTTGTATGTGGAAATGTTCATGCTCATTGATATGTAAGTTCATACAGAGGAAGCTAGTAGAGTACCTTGCTCTAGTAATTTGTACACAGCTCTGAAGTGTTTGATCCAATAATTATGGTTCTTATCTGGCCTGGCCACTTTTATGGAGATGCTAATTTATCAAGCTCCCTTGACATGACTATTTTTTAATTATCAAAGTATTTTATTATTTTCTATTTGCATGTAGAGATAGTTTTCAACATTTGTTTTTATAAGATTCAAGTTCCAAATTTTTCTTCCTCCCTTCTCTCCCCCCTCCCAAGACAGCAAGCAATCTGATATGTGATATATGTACAGTCACATTATATATATTTCTGCATTAGTCATGTGTGAAAGAAGAATTAGAACAAAAGGGGAAAACCTCAAAAAAAAAAGAAAAAAATTTTAAAAGTAGAAACAGTATGGTTCAATATGCTTCCAGATTCCACAGTTCTTTTTTTCTGGATGTGGAGAGAACATGACTGTTCTTTAAGTTTACTAGGCTGATGGTATGCAAAACTTTGTTTTTTATTTGATAATTTCCACATATTCTTCTTTTGGGAGTTCCGTTTTATTTACTTCTCAGTAAAGTTTTTGATTGGTATTGAATCGTTTATTTTGCACTGCTTTGACTATGTCACTTTCATTTTAAGTTTCAATTGCTAATTTAAGGGAGTCGGGAATTCTTGTTTTCTTTTTGTTTTCTGGATTATTTTCCTCTTGTTTTTATTATTTGTAATCTCTTTTAGTTGGGCAATATGGTGTTTAAGTTTTCACAGTATGTATCTTTAAGTGCCTTTCCTTAAGCCCTCAATAACTCAGTTTGCTTCTTCTATGGTTGTTTGCCTCTCCTTAGGGGTATGTACTTGATGTACTCCTATGGTTCTTAACGTTACAGTGATTACTGCATTATACTGCTATGTGCAGGCCCTAAATATTTTTAATATTTTCTTTATAATATTGTGAAAGAATATTTTATGATTTTATGATAGTTTGATAGTTACAGCAGATACTGGCTTTTTAAAATTACTGTGTACATATAATTGACCTGCTAGTTGGATTCATGCCATTGAACTCCCAATGTTTTTTCAAAATTTCAATCTAAGTATGCCCATCTTCTTTTCAAAATCATTTTGGACTTAGGTGCTCTTTTATCATAATAAATATAGTTTCTGGAGTTGACCATAATTTTTTTAAATGACCCCAGAAATGTCCATTTTTTTTTCCTCTTCAGAATTTTGGAGTTCTTCTATTCCTTTTCTTATTTTATCTAATATAGGCAGAGGAATGAAGGTTTTTGGTTTTGGTAAGTGCTCTCCTTTGATTTGTCAGCAGTTATATCTTGGAGCTAAGGGTACTGTTGATAAAAAGCAATATGAAACCTTGGCCTGTAACTTGTGAGATCTTACAAATTTTTTTTTTTGATGTAGCATTGACACATCCTTAAAATATTCACATCTTTATCCTATTTTATGTGTAGTTAGGTTTTGCATGCTTAATGGCCAGCACCATCCACACTCATACACCACCTGCTTGAAATGTTTTAGTATTTCTGCTGTTGCAGTGTGTCTTGAGTTCCTTATCGTAATAGCAGAATGGTAGAGTGTATCACATTCTACTGATGGCTGTCAAGCTGATCACACCAATATTTAGTAGGGATAACTTGTAACCATATGCCAACTAGACTCTTATGATTTCTTGGGGACTTTTAATCACCATGGTTGGTCTGCTAACTCAGCCTATGGTATTGCCAGAGCCCAATTGTCCAAGATTTCTGGGTTTCTGGCAGGCTTTCATTGCTCCAGGGTATATACGGTTCCTGCCATACATCACCCTAGCTGACAATACCTTATTTTGCAAATCTCCTATTCTTTCTCTGACCTTATAGTGCTACTTAGCATTAGTCTTGCTTTCCAAATCCATCCTGTATAACCATTGCCAGACTGATCTTTTTAAAAGACCCACCCACATTAATCATGTTATTATCCATACTCAGTACTTAGAAATTCAGATTTTTCTGACTTTTTTTTCTCTATAATCAGCTCGTAGCCCTTTTTTTCCCCGCCAAGTTGATCTCCTTTTACATTATTTACCCATTCTGACCTCTTCCTTCTTAGCTTTGCTCATTCTCTTTTTTCCCTATCACCTTCCTGCTCTAACTGTCTAAAATGGAATGCCCTCTCCTCTCTATAGCTAACCTGTATCCAACTTCAGAGTCTTACTGAAGTCTTATTTCTTCCATGAAGCTTTCTCTGACTTTTCTAGTAATATAATCAGTCAACATTTAATTTTTTGTTGTTGTTCTTGAAGTGTGTTAGATTTGCCTCACATAAATTTTAAATTCCTTTAGGGCAGATCTTCTACTTTAATAACTTTTTTGGCTTCTAGCACAAATTATGTCACATAAGTACTAAGTCAGTATTTGTTGATCAGTTACTTTACTTCAAACTATGAAAAGTTGATATTTTTGTAATCTAGGTTGTTTGTTTTTGTTTTACCCTCATGCTAGGTGGATGGAGAACTTGAAGCACTTCTAGAAAATGGTGAAGGCCTTTCTGATAAAAACCAGGTGCTCAGTTTATCGAGGCTGATGGTTAGAATAGAGACTTTGGAACAGAAACTTACATGTCTCAAACTTATACAGGTGATTATTTGATTTGATTTCTAGTCTAAAGTATGAACACCAACGTTTAATCAGTCAAAGTGTGATGTTTAAAACTATATGTATATGTGGTCGCCTTAAATTAGAAGCTTTAGCACCAGTCTTTGGGCATTAAATTAAAGCATACCAGGTATTAGTAAAAAGAGAATATGTGGAGTTCAGAAAGTTAAGAAAAGGCCTATCTAGCCTAGAGCTCCAGCCTGGTCTGGTTCTTCCTTAAGCCCTCCACCAATAGCCTGCTTCAGCCACAAACTGCTGGAACAAATTGCATGTGGAAGCTTTTTATAGGACAGGAGGAGAGGCAGTCCTTACACATTGCTTCAAGCTGATTGGTTAGCATCATCCAAATCCATTGGTTCACTGGACTTGAGGGTGGTTTTGTGTTGATGTCATAGTCCACAGCCTCTGAGAATACTCCCTCTTTGGAGTCAGGCAGGTGTGGTTTCAAGCAAGTCAACTTTAAGTGAGTTAATCACTTAATTCAGTCAGTCTAGATTAATCTCTGGTTGGGACCTTTGGGCATTGACAAAAAGCCCATTACATTTGTTAAGAAACAATTGTTTCCTTAATGAAGCAATAACATTACAGAAACTTATGACTAAGATTGTAAAGGGAATGAAAAGAGAGAAGAAATTGAGCAGCTTGCATTGACAATAAACTAAAGGGAGCACTCCCCTTTAGTAAGTGGACATTACAAATAGTGTGTGCAATGGGGAAAAGGAAAACAGGAAAATGTCCATTTAAGTCTTAAAAAAGGAATTAATTCTTACTGGTGCATTTCTTCATATTTTGGTATTTGTAAATGAATTTTTTTGAAACTTTAATATATCAAAATATGTTAACATAATTAATAGCAATTATATATAAACAGTATGCGTCTTGGGTCTTCGCTGGCTTTAAAGCCATGTCTTATTCTATTTGCTATACCATGCTGCCTCTTTCTTTTGGGGCAGAATGACAAAATCTAAGAGAAAAAAATTAATTTAAGGCATACTTTGGTAGAGTTGGTAAAAAACAAAAACAGCCAACCAACCAACAATTAACTTCTTAACCATTTAATAGCAAGCAATTATTTTGTTATCCTTCATATGTTTCTATATTATAGTGCTTTACCTAGAATGCCGTTTTCCCCCAAAGTATATTTTTATGACATGATAGTATTATAACTTTTTATATTTAAATCAATTTTGTAGCATTGATTCTAATTGTCAAGTGACTATATAAAGTTTTGGCAGATAAGAGTTGGAATGTTCCTATATATTGTGTTTTCACTTAACTTTTTCCTTGATTTTAAAGCACACCCAGTCTCAGTCCTGTTTAAAGTCCTTCCTAGAATGCCATGGTCTATCTCTTCTATGGATTTGGATGGCAGAGCTAGGTGACGGTCGAGGAAACAATCAGAAGCTACAGGAAGAGGTCAATAATTTTTACTTTTTATTATTTAATATTTGGCTCTCCTTTAATTTTTTATAATAACTTTGATAGAGGTCTTTACATGTGACCCAATTTTAGTAATTTATACTTCCATAATAATGATTTAGGTATGGAGGTAAGAACTTAATCCATTATACACTTTTGGGAGCATATGAAATATTAGTAATAACGAACTTATATATCAACTTTGCTAGCAATATAAAAACATAAGATCCCATTTTTTCTTTTGTATATTTGCTAATGCCCTTCAATTAATGATTTTATATGATGGGGTTTTGTCAATGAATGAATTTTTGTTTGTTTTATTTTTGGTTTGTACCTATACTTTTCATTAGGGTACGCAACATTTGGTCAGAATATTCCTTCTACCAAAGTAGATTTGCACTTGTTCCAGCCTTTATTGTCTGGAGGCAATAAGAGGTTATGTGACTTGCCATGGGTTATATAGCCAAAATATGATAAATCTGGGACTTGAACCTAGGTGTTCCTTGGTTGTGTAGCTATCACACTACATTTCTTCTGAAAAAAAGTACCATTCTTCAGTGAGGAATGTGCTTTATTTTCTCAGCCTTTATGGGGTGCGGGGTGGGGGGGTGGTTGGAAGATCATATAACCTGATTTAGCTGAAAGATGCTTTAGAGGAGGATGTCTAGTCATTTAATTTTATAATATAAGAAACTGAGGGTTGATAACATTATTTGCCAAAAAGTCACACAGCTAAGCCTGGGAACCAATTCTTTTTATTTCTGGGGTGGGCGAAGGAGAAAAAATATATTTTGAACTTTATTTTATTTTGGTGGCAAAGAGTTTGAGTTTATCATAGTGCATGGAACCTTAATAAGAGACAAAATATTTTGGATGATCCCTTTAACCTGCTTGCATCCTTGTGGTTCAGTCTTGATAGATTTTATAGTTCAGTTTTTATTCTGTAGGAAGCTGATCCTGTATATATTATATGCCTGGGATTTTGCATAAGCTTGTGGCAAAAAAGAAAGAAAGAAAGAAAAATAAAGCACTTCCATGAAATTTTTAAGCTTTGCTCCAAGGTTTTAAAAAGTGATCAGTATAAAGTGATGAATTTTTGTCAAAATTGTGTTTAATCAGATTATAAAGACCTTGGAACATTTGCCTATTCCTACAAAAAACATGTTGGAGGAGAGCAAAGTACTTCCAATCATCCAGCGCTGGTCTCAAACCAAGACTGCTGTCCCCCACTTCAGTGAAGGTGATGGTTATTCCAGTGAGAATACATCACGTGCGCACACACCACTCAACACACCTGATCCTTCTACCAAGCCGAACACAGAAGCTGACACAGATACTCCAAAAAAACTTGTGTTTCGTAGACTTAAAATTATAAGTGAAAATAGTATGGACAGTGCAATCTCTGATGCTACCAGTGAGCTAGAAGGCAAGGATGGCAAAGACGACCTTGACCCATTAGAAAATGCTCCTGTGGAAGAAGATGAAGAATCACAGCCACAGCCACTGCAACCACAGCAGCTTACCCCACAGCACTTGCCACCGACCAAAGGTGACATTGAAACCCCAGTGGACAGCAGTAAACAGCTTGCCTCAGAGCCAGAGGCTGAGCATGAAGCTGAGGCCAAAGAGAGTAATGGCCCAAAGCTAGACGAACCTATTGCTATGGAAACACCTTCCCAAGATGAAGAGGAGGGTGTATCTGATGTGGAAAGTGAGAGGAGTCAAGAACAGCCAGATAAAACAGTGGATATAAGTGATCTGGCCACTAAGCTCCTAGATAGTTGGAAAGACCTAAAGGTAAGAGTAAATTGTGATTAGTTTTTAACAATGTAATAGATTTCTTCATTGAACTTCAAATCTAAATTAAATTTCTTCATTTATATTTCACACACAAAAAGGGTTGCTTTCTTGGAATTGGCAATGTCTGTTAATGCTAAATTCATTTCCAATGTTTTGCCTTGATTGTAGCCTCAGGCAGGTAAGGTTTATAAGAGGCAAGTTGTTTAGATGACTCATTTTCCCCATTGGTAGTGACCTTTGTTGATTTTCAGTTTTTTGTCACAATATTAAATATCACCACACAAAAAAAATATTATCACCATGAAAAAACTTTTTTCAGTAAAGCAACATACCATAGGATCTTCTTCAAAAATAAAGGTCTGGTTGGCCCCAGTATCTTATTCAGTGATTGCGGGTTGCTTTTCTGCTTAAAATGTTGTATTTTATTTCTATCCCTGATCAAAGAGATTGATATTACCTTATCTCAGAAAATCTTCCTTCAGATATTTTTTTTGTCAGAAGAGAGTAGAGATCAGTGACCCTTATGCCATTTCCATGATCACTTTTTGGAAGAGTAGTATAGCAACACAATATTACCTCATGGTGATCTGATTCTGAACTAATGTGAGGCTAGAAACGTGGCCCATTCAGACCTGGATTTCAGATTTTAATAACCAAGAGGATTCTAGGTTCTTGGCCCTCTTGTCTTTAAGGTTTCTATCATCCCATTGTGGACCCCTACATGGTCATGGCCCTTAGTGGCAGCACCAAGATCATCTGAGGAATCTCAGAAGTATTCAGATTTCACTCTTGTCTTAAGAAACAGGAATGACAGACTGCTAATTCAGATCCAGTGGGGCTGCTGCTTAAAGGCAGCCTGTGAGGTTTTACCTAATTTGGCCCCAAACCTTTTACATAGACAGACTAAAGTGATTTGTTTTTTTTTTTCCATTTTGTTGAATAGATACCATATCTATTCATTGTTGTCTTGACACTCTTTGAGGGTTGAGCAGTTTGAGATGTGTTGTTATAGATTCTTGTACACCCTTGACTGCTTCCTTATTTATGCCACTATTCCATCACTTAGCTGCCCACTGTAACAATTCATGGAACACATCCTTTTTCTGTCTAATCTTACGGAAAGGTGGAAAGGATTCACAGTGAATATGCCAATGATGGAATATAAGCACTATCATAATCAGAATTAGTTTAAAAAAAAAACCCAAAAGATGTAGGGTAATTCATTCAGGAAACTTTTTTTTTTTGAGCACCTGGTAAAGCAAGGCAGGAGAGATCCCTTGAAGAAGAAATATGTTGGGAAGGGTTAAGCAGATTCCATACCAAGGTGGCAATATAGTAGGTAAGGTGGGGATGGGAACATGCAAGAGGTTATTGTAAATGTATTGTGCTTTCCCTGCTGCAGAAGAAATACAGGATTTAAATTTAGAGAGTTCAAGTATGGTTGCCTCAGTGAGTAATGGCTTCCGTGGTGGATTCTGTGTTTACCTCGTTGCCCAGTATGTTTCATAACAGCTAGTGTAATTGTGATTATCTTACTTTGCCTAGTATGGGTATAAAAATAATTTTTTGAAAATCTGTTTTTGTCAAGCTTTCTGGAAAGACATTTTTGCTTGTTTTTTTTGTGTGGGGGGGGGGGGCGATGAGGATTAAGTGACTTGCCCAGGGTCACACAGCTAGTAAGTGTCAAGTGTCTGAGGCCAGATTTGAACTTAGGTCGTCCTGAATCCAGGGCCGGTGCTTTATCCACTGTGCCATCTAGCTGCCCCGCTTGTTTTTTATATAATTAGTATATAGTATTGGTTATAGTTGAATGTGTCTAATATTATTAACCCAATTGAAATTAATTGTGGCAATTTAAAATTGTCCTCCAAAATGCAAATTTGTGAAGTTGACATCTGTGTTACTTCCTTCTCTAACCTTTTCAAAACTATTGTACCTAAATAAAAAATTTCAGTATCATGTAGCCTGATCCTGTGGGCTTGAGGTTTAGGATTTTTTTTTCTACTACTTGAGACTGTATACTTTTCAGTTTATACTTTGTCTTCATCTTGACACTCCTGTCATCTAGAGCCACTGAATACAATTCTCTTTCTGCAAAATTTAATTTGTTCTGAAATCATTCTTCATACAGATTTGCATCTCTGTGAAATTCTGTACTTGCCTTTGAGCTTTGCTCTTGTTATATCATTGATCCTGAGAAATTTTTAATATAACTATGACTTCAGTTACCATTTATTATGGCTCTGAACTCAGAAATGGGGATAAGGTTGCTGTAGTTAACTTAGTTTTTTTATCAATCTAGCTGGCATTTTATCTCTGCATCTGAAAACATGATACCCACACAACAAGTTATTTTGTCTATAAACTTATACATGGTTTGTTTGTTTCTTAATATAATAATCTAGCGTATTTGTTTGGTACTATCGGGGCACTGAGTTAACTACTTCTGTCTGACTTTCACCTATGTATGAAAATAGATACAAATTGATAAGAAATGTCCTTGAAGTTTAAAGTCCTTAAGTTCAAAGTCCAAAATGCAAATTTACTAGCCAATAGATTATGATATCTGCTATTTTATTTCATTCAGTCCATGGTTTCTTGACCTTCTTGGGCAATTGGATCATTATTGGACATATGTTTCACTTTACCTTACCCCCTGAAAGGTGAATTCACAAGTTTTCTTAAACCTGATTTTATAGTAATTATAGAAAATGTGGATCATCGTTAGAAATAAGAATAGGAGAGGGTGGGATGAGGGTATGAAGACTCATGACTTAAGCTTTGTCCTCCCAGATCTGATGATGATCCCCCTTGTAACTTGAACCATTTCCATCTAGCTTCTCAGGGCAGCAAGGAGCTTGTTAACATCACCAGCTGACCATGTGTCTCCTTTTCTCAACTCCATTTTCAACTCCGTGCTGAAGAAAAGAGAGAACCTAGCGTGCATTCTGTGAAGAAACAGGAAGATGGTTGGGAAGCTGGATGATGCATGAAAAATATAATAGGTGAAAAGAGGACAGAGGTGGTTAACTCACTGGCGCCGGCGTTATTTTGGTGCGTCCATTGCCGACAATGGACGTCGTTCCGGGAAAATCCCGACTCCTGGCGTGAAAGGATTAAGTGAGCTATCTTTTCTATACCTATATACACAGGACAGCTGCCTTGGCTATACAAGGCTCACACATTTTCACTCCTTAAGTTACAGAACCTGGGAGGAACACCAATAACATGTACTTCTTTGTCACACACATTACCACATTATACATATTCATATGCACAGCCTTTACTGGTCTACATTTTCAGCAGGGGCACCTGCATGCAATTCCAGTTGGAAAAGGAATTGTTGTGCAACATCCCCTATGCTGAACATGTACCCAAGGTCCAACAGGTTATGACAGTTTGCAGCAGGTAAACAGGTAATGGTTAAATGCAGCTCCTCTTCAAGATGACTAAAAACATCTGTCGTCGTTGGATCCTGAGAAAAGGAGGTAAGACTCCTGTGAAATGACTAGTATCCATTGACATTGAGTAACTGGAGACTGTAGTGGCTAATATTTCAAGAGTCTTTTCTTTTGATGCTTGTGGTGAATATGTAGCCAGAGGAAAGATGAAATTTATCCATTGCAGCTTAATAATAAGAAATTTAAAGACAGAAGGAGTCCTTGTAAGGTGATAAGTTCGGTACTTCTAGTTACCTGCATTTGACCCTTCCCTCTTACTCATCTTTATTTTAAGACATTTGAGGAGTTTGGGTTTTTTTAATCATAAAAGTATTTTATTATTCTCTAGTTACATGTAGAGATAGTTTTCAACATTTCTTTTTATAAGATTTCTAGTTTCAGATTTTTCTCCCTCCCCAAGACAGCAAGCAATCTGATATAGGTTATCATATTTCTGCATTAGTCATGCTATGAAAGAAGAATCGGAGCAAAAGGGAAAAACCTCAAAAAAGTAGAAATAGTAGGTTTCAATCTGCATCTAGATTCCACAGTTCTTTTTTTTCTGGATTTGGAGAGCATTTTCCATCTTGAGTCCTTTGGAACTATCTTAGACCATTGTATTGCTGAGAAGGGCTAAGTCTATCACAGTTGGTCAATACACAGTGTTGTTGATACTATGTATAGTGTTCTCCTGGTTCTGCTCATCTCAGCATCAGTTTATGCAAGTCCTTCTAGGTTTCTCTGAAATCCTTCTGCTCGTGGTTTCTTACAGCACAATAGTATTCCATTACATTCATATACCACAGCTTGTTCAGCCATTCACCATTTGATGGGCATGCCTTCAGTTTCCAATTCCTTGCCACCACAAAAAGAGCAGCTATAAATATTTTTGTACATGTGGGTCCTTTTCCCTTTTTTATGAGCTCTTTAGGGAAAAGACCTAATAATGGTATTGCTGGGTCAGAGGGTATGCACAGCTTTATAACCCTTTGGGCTTAGTTCCAAATTGCTCTCCAGAATGGTTGGATCAGTTCACAGCTCCACCAACAATGCATTAGTGTTCCAATTTTTCCACAGCTTCTCCAACATTTATTATTTTTCTTTTTTGTCATATTAGCCAATCTGATAGGTGTCAGGTGGTACCTGTTTTTTTTATTATTATTCATAAGAAACATAGAGATATTTTATTGGGTCAGACACAAAGTCCATTCAACCCTAGGATGGCGCATAATTCAACCCTAAGAAGGCATAATTGTCCTAAGTGACAGCATATCTAATGGATTAGGTACGGTTATAAGCTCAAAAGAATTTAGAAAGAAAATGTGAAGAAGCCAGAAGAAATTTAGATGATTCGACAACATAACTCGGGCACAAATAACTAATGTAGTACTAGTGTAAATTGTAACTTAATTCAATTCTAATTTGGTAAAAAGTGTCCTGGGTTCTCCAGAAACTCCCAACAACCTCTACAAAGTCACTGCATTAACTTAAAATTGTTTTGTCAGTGATTTTTCTCAGATTTATTTATTTATTTGTTTTTTGAGGAAGGAACAATGTACTTTTGTGCTTTTAAGTATTAGGAGACAAGTTAGCTTAGAAGTATGAGATAGTGACTTAAGTTAAATTGAATTGAGGGTAGGGTTTTCAAATATTGCTATATCAAAGTATTAATCAACAAATAGCTATTCACGTGCATGTCTGGCTTAGTATAACTGAGCCATGTGTTTGTCCAGTAGCCTAAGTGGCAAATAACCTCAAATATTTAATAAGAGCATTATTTAAAAAAAAATTTTGAGTAGGTTTTTATTGAGGGTTTCTTTTATTTCTATAATTTTCCCTGGCATTCATTTTTTTTTTCCATCCCCAAAAGCTATCCCATTTAACAGAGTATTTTTTTGACAAAAAGAAAAATAAGGGGAAAAATCAGCATAACTGATGGGTATTGTTTAAAAAATTTGAAAATATTTGCAGTGTATGACACTTGTTGACCTTCCACCTCTGCAAAGAGGTTGGGTATGAGTGTCTTTTTATTTACTTAAAATTTTTTTTATCATTATTAATACTGTTTTCTTGACTGCTTAATTGTACTCTTCATCAATTCAGGAAGATGTTTTCATGCTTCTTGAATTCATCACCTTCATTTCTACAATATAGTGATGTTCCATTTTATTCATCTGCTTAGCCATTCTTCAACTGATAGGTATATACTTTCTTTCCAATTCTAAATTATCACCAAAAAGTTTCACTATATATTTGTATATATGGGAACTTTTTATCAATGGACTCTTTGGAGTACAAGGCCAGTAATAGAATCTTCTATCAAAGGGTATGAATATTTTATTTGCTTTATGTGCATAAATTGAAATTGCTTTCCAAAATGATTGTACTGATTTCCAGATCCGCCAGTAACATGAGGGAGCCTGACTTTGAGAATTCCCTCCAACCTTGACTATTACCATCTTTTGTTATCTTTGCTGATTTGTTGTAGGGCATGAGTCAAAAACTTTGAGTGGTTTGATTTGCATTTTTTTTTAATGATTTGGAGCATTCTTTCATGTGGTTGTTAATAGTTTACATAATTTTTTTTATTTCTGTAGATGCTTTGGTAAATAAATTTACCACAGAACAGAAGTTTCAAGTCAATTCATCCCAGAGTTTCTCATTTCAAATGAAGTCTTTTTTTTTTTCCCCCAGGGCAATTGGGGTTAAATGACTTGCCTAGGGTCACACAGTTAGTAAGTGTTAAGTGTCTGAGGCCCGATTTGAACTCAGGTACTCCTGAATCCAGGGCCAGTGCTCTATCCACTGCACCATCTAGCTGCCCCAAATGAAGTCTTTTAAAGTTTTTAACCTACACATTCTGTCCAATTTCTTAGCATGACTTTGCTTTTTGGTCAGGAAATAATAGGAGCAATTCTGAGAAAATTCATGTCTATAAACTGGTGGAAATTAACTCAAAAAATAACCTCAAAGATATCTGGCTGAAAAATTTATTGTTTTAGTTACCCAGAACATAATAAATACTCATCAAATTGAATCCAACCTATAAAATAGTATGAGAATTTTAAGTGCATATGTCAGATTCGAAGGATATTCCAGGAAGGATATCCTTTTTTGAAGTCAATCAAGTCTTTCAGACACCAGTATATTCAAAGTTTTACAGAAAAGTAGTCATCTTCTTTGTGTTCAATTTAACAAATACTTATTGAGCTCTTACTGTGTATAATGCATGTGGTAAGCATTGGGAATGTTAAGATGTAAAGTGACAGTGCTTGTCTTCAAGGGTGCTAAAATCTATTAGAATTAGAATACATATATAAGTAAAATACATTTCAGAATTCATAGAGGTCAAAAGGATAAGATTGAGGAACAATCACTTGTAGCTGGCAGGATATCAAAGAAAACTGGTATTTGAGGTGGGTTTTGAAGGAAGAGAAAGATGTTGGGAAGGAGTTAGTTCTATGCAAGTATCCTGATATTAAGAGAGGGCAGGACTAGTAGTCCAGTTTGGCCAGAATGTAAAAGATAGTAGAACAAAACAAATTTGGAAATTAGGCTCTAGATGGTTGTGATAGGGCAAAAAGATTAAAACCAGATTATTTTAGGCAGTGAATAGCAGAACAGTGACCTAATTGTACTTTACTAGATTACTTTGACAATTGTAGTGAAAGACAAATTGATTAGCAGCTAGAATGTTAATAAGGAAAGCTGTTGCAGTGTAAAGGAGGTAGTTGTGAGATTTTAGAGGTGATACCAATAGATAGATAACTAATTGGCTGTAGGGAACAAAGGAAACAGACCAGAGAAGGACACTGTACAGTCAACCTTGGTAATAAATTGTAAGCTTTTAAGAATAGGAAGTGTGCTTCTTCTGCATGACCCACACTGTCACTTATCACTCAATAAATATTTGAGTGTCAACTATGTGAAACTACTTTTTTGATAACATGCAAAGTAAAGTAAAGCAATCTTTGTCCTCTTGGAAGTTTGCTTCACAATCTCTTCATACTGTGGATATGCTTAAAATATTACCATGATAACTCTTAATCCATTAAGATCTCTAGTAGTTGTTGGTTTTTTTTTCTCTTTCCACACTTACTGCTAGTGACACTTGGGTTGCTTTCCATTCATATGATTCCTTTTTTAAAAAAGGAGATTTTAGCGCTCTATTTGTCTCTTAAAATTCATAAAAACTTCTATTCTGGTTGAGCCCTTTTTCAACAGACAACCTTTCCACACAATTTAGTTTTGGGTTTTTTTGTATTGAATAAAATTTTATTTTCCAAAATATATGTAAAAACAAATTTTAACATCGATTTTTAAAACTTTGTGTTCCACCTTCTCTTCCTCCATCCCCCCCCCCCAAGAATTCAAGCAATTCAAAATAAGTTATACATGAGTAGTCATGGAAAACATTCTCACATTATCTAGGTTGTGAGAGAAAACAGTGTAAAAAAAAAAAAACATCAAAACCAAAAAAACCCTTCCGATTAAGGAATTGTCAAAGAGGAAAAAAATTTTTTTTAATGTGTTTCCATCTGTTTTCAGATACTTTCAGTTCTTTCTAATGGGTTGCAATTTTCATAAGTCCTTCAGGGAAGGGAATAGGATGGAGGGAAATAGTTATGATGATTGATTATAATGGCAAACTGTATGGTACCTACTTTGCTGGGCTATTAGGAAGAAAATTCTCTGTCAAGTTTAAGGTACTATATACAGGTTATGATGAGCAGGATACTATCAGAAAAACCTGGAAAGACCTAGATGTACTGAAGCAGAATGAAATATACTGTATACAAAATAACAGCAATAGTGGGGGATGATCTGCTGGGAAGCATGTGGTTATTTTCAGCAAGGCAATGATTCACAATTTAGTTTTTTGTTTTTTTTTTAAATGGAGGTTATTTGATCTTCTGCTTCTTCCCTGTTTTAGAACTCAGAACCTCTTGATGCTCTTAGATCTTTTCCCTCTCAGCCAAACTCCCTAAAAATCTTCCTGTACTAGTTACTTCTCTTACTTTACTTCTCTTACAATCCAGCTTCTAACCTTATCACTCTATTAAATTTATCTTTTCCAGAGTTACAAGTGATCACTTTCATATTTACTTGGATATCCTTTTTTTTCCACTGCCTATCCTGGAGTTCTCTACAACATTTGGCATGTCGATCACCTCTTTCTGTGATTTTCAAGTCTGCTTTCTTTTCTTTTCTTTTTTTTTTAAGTGAGGCAATTGGGGTTAAGTGACTTGCCCAGGGTCACACAGCTAGTAAGTGTTAAGTGTCTGAGGCTGGATTTGAACTCAGGTCCTCCTGACTCCAGGGCCAGTGCTCTATCCACTGCACCACCTAGCTGCCCCAAAGTCTGCTTTCTTGGTTCTTTTTCTCCTACATGACAGCTCCTCCTTAGACTCCTTTGCTAGATCCATCATCATTCACAACATGACTCATGACTATGCATGTTTCCTAAGGCTGTGCCCTGGATACTTTTCCCTTTTTGAACTCTCTCACTTAGTTGCCTTATGATTTCACATGGGTTGAATTATCTCTTTGCAGATGACTCCCAGATCTTTATATCTAACCCCTAGTCTTTTCTGAGCTCAAGTTCTGCATTAGCTGCTGCCTGTTGGCCATTTAGAACTGTGCTGCAGGCCTTCTAAAATCCATATGTTTATAACAATGTTGATTATCTTTCTCCAAAGCCCAGATTATTTTCCAAATGTCCTTATTTCTGTCCAAGGTATTACCATCTATATAGTTATCAGAACCTCATAGTTATTCTTTTCTCTTTGCTTTCTCAACCACCTATTCAGTTCCTGAATCTTATTGTTTGTCTTCACAACATGAAACGTTTCTGTTCCCATTTATTATGCTTAAATGACTTCCATTCAAGTTAAGTCCCTTATCACTTTTTTGGCCTAGACTATTGCTTTCTAATTGTTATCCCTGCCCTAATTTTTTCACCTCTCCAATACTTCCTTCACATAGCTTTAGTTGTTACTCCTCTAGCAAAGGTCTAACCTATATAATGGTACAGCCAAACTGCATGTAATATTCTCAGTGTGAATGAACTAGACTTAAATAAGGAGAAGAGGTTTTCCCTTTTTTTTTTTCCTCCAATATTTTTTGTGATGATCCCAGCAATTATCAACTAAAAATTAATGAGTCCTTATGATGACCAAAATATTATCTTAGATATAGGTATAATAAATTTGATAGAATCCTTGCCTTTATGGAGCAAAAAGGATATGAAACATATTCCTTATGCAGTCATTTCTACAGTAACAAAAAATACAGAATAAGAAATTGATGGAGAGAATATCTCCACCTGGGAGGGTCAACGAAGGCTTCTTAGAACACATGGTATTTAAAATGGGACCCGATACTTGGGTAAAAGTTGAAACAAGAGAGAGATGGGAAATAGGGCACTCTTACCATAGGAAACTTAGCAAGTGAAGGCAACATGATAGTAAAAACTGGGATAAATGGAGCAATGATCACCTATGGAAGTAGACTCGAGCAGACATGTTCAAGATGGAATGGCTAGAGAGAAGAGAACAAAGAGAAGACTAATGTTCTAAAAGCCAGAAAAGGGTTATATAGGAGGGTGTTAAATGAGATATTAGATTTACTTTGAGCTGCCTTGAGCAGCTTTTTCATTCCTGTAGAATGAGTATTTTCCCACCTTTGGAAAGCAGGTGAGGGTGCTCCATATTATGTTTTTATAGAAGGAATTAAGGGAAAGTGTTTTCAGAGCTTTCAGGGGCTTGAGTAGATGGAAGTTCTTCCTTGGATTTTATTTTCTCTTTAGATTCTACACACTTTAGATAGTAAAATAAGTTTTATTGGAAGAAACAACTTCATCCACAGAGGAATAGGTTTTATAGAAATGTAGAACCAAATGAGACCTTAGAGAGTAAAATTTGAAGATTTATTTTCAGTCTTTAACATTAACTAGCAGTATGACCATAGGCATGGTCTCAATTTCCTACCTTGTAAAGTGGGGATTCAACTAGATCGTTTCTAAATCCAGTGTCCTTTCCACTATTTCATGCTGTGTGCCTTAAAAAAAAAAAAAAAGTGGAGTCCTGAGTTGCCTTCTTCTTAAGCCATTTTATATGGTTGCTTTACACTCCTTTCTCAAGGGTTTCTGCACTGTGCTTGAATTCCAAAAGCCTTCAGTCTCATTTCAGAAATATAAAAATATTACCAAAAAAAATTCTATTCTGGCTAAGTCATCATGGGGAGTAACTGAGATTCATTCCCAAAATGTAGTTCTCCGCCAGTATGGAAGTTGTGTATTTCCTATTGCTTATGCTGCTTTATTTTTTAAAAAATTATTTTGATTCTAGTAATCATAAATACAAAATTTGAAATCCTCCCATATCCTCTTCTGCATAGGAACAAGACATTTGTATATGCCACCCAGTTCTAGGAATCCATAGTTAATTAGGGACATGCAAAATTGCTATTACTTCATATAAATGACCTATTAGAAAAAATTCTTTAAATATTTCTAAAATTTCTACCTGCTTCCAGTATTTTTTGGGGGGGAGGAGGGCAGGGCAATGAGGGTTAAGTGACTTGCCCAGAGTCACACAGCTAGTAAGTGTCAAGTGTTTGAGGCTGGATTTGAACTCAGATTCTCCTGAATCCAAGTCTGGTGCTTTATCCACTGTGCCACCTAGTGCCCCAATATTTTCAGTAAGCTCACATATCCCTTGGCATATTTATGAAAATTTCTTACCCCCAGTACATTACTCCCTGGGTAGTTTGGAAGAAATACTTGTACTTTAGGAAGCTTTAAACCAAAGTGGTTGGACCTTATAGCCTCTGTCCTATATTGCTAGAGTCCTTATCTGTTCCAGCTCTAGTTCCATGCATGATTGATTGTAGCTCATCCTTCTTGACCTCTGTAACTATTGAGCTCTGTGACTTTGAACTATTGACCTCCTGGATTCATTCATTCATATGCTCTCCCTCTCCCTCTCCCTCTCCCTCTCCCTCTCCCTCTCCCTCTCCCTCTCCCTCTCCCTCTCCCTCTCGCTCTCCCTCTCGCTCTCCCTCTCCCTCTCCCTCTCCCTCTCCCTCTCCCTCTCGCTCTCCCTCTCGCTCTCCCTCTCGCTCTCCCTCTCGCTCTCCCTCTCGCTCTCCCTCTCGCTCTCCCTCTCGCTCTCCCTCTCGCTCTCCCTCTCGCTCTCCCTCTCGCTCTCCCTCTCGCTCTCCCTCTCGCTCTCCCTCTCGCTCTCCCTCTCGCTCTCCCTCTCGCTCTCCCTCTCGCTCTCCCTCTCGCTCTCCCTCTCGCTCTCCCTCTCGCTCTCCCTCTCGCTCTCCCTCTCGCTCTCCCTCTCGCTCTCCCTCTCGCTCTCCCTCTCGCTCTCCCTCTCGCTCTCCCTCTCGCTCTCGCTCCTTTAAGAAACAACTTTTTTGGGGGAGATATCCCTAGCATCTAGCATATTGCCTGGCACTTAATAAAATGCTTGTTAATTGATTATTGATGATTTATACCTCATCTTTATATTATGGCTTTACAGTTTGTCCTCTCGTAAGAAAAAAAGCACTTTTCAATGTTACTAATACAAAATATTCGCCCCATTTTTCAAATGAGGAAATTGAGACTCAGACTGACCTTTAAGTCACAAAAATATCAAGTGTTAGTTAAGACTCAATGTCCAGTATTTTCTATTTTCATCATGTTTTGTTGTTGTTGTTGTTGTTGTTTTTAAAGAAACAAGTCCAGATTAGTCCTCAGTCATTGGATCCTAACGAGAAGAGAAAGTTCTTTGGAGTCATATGTTTATCTCCAAGGAACAGAAAAAGAGTACTATATTTGAAACTACAAGTTTCTAACATAGAGCTTGCTTCTTTAAAATAATATAATAAACTGAACCTGTTACTTTCTAAGTTTCTGGGGGGCATTTAAAACCACTCCTCAGTGATATTTTTTGTTTCTTTTCAGTTTGGGGGTGGGGATAAGAAATAATGTTAATTGCCTTGTCCCTCCAAAATAGTCCTTCCCACACTTAAAAGAAAGAAAAATTCAGCCCTTTTAACAGATAAGTAAAGTCAAGAAAAACAAATCCAAACATTTACAATGCCCAAAAACATTGGGAGGGATAATATGTTTTCTCCTTGATCCTTATGAGTTGTTGGTCTTGGCATTGACCAGAGTTAAGTTTTTCAAATTCCTTTATATACCGTGTTGTTTTATTAATTGTTCTTATTTTCAGTTTTCACTTTGTATTAGTTCATACAAGTCTTCCCAGGTTTCTCTGAAATAGTTTGATCATTTCTTGTTTCATAATAATATTCCGTTACTTTAATAAGCCATAATTTGTATACTCATTCCTCAGTTGATAGATTTCCATTTAGTTCTATGATACTACAAAAAAGAACTGCCATAATATTTTTGTACATATGAGCCCTTTTCTCCCTTTTTGATCTCTTTGGTATATGGACCTAATGGTTGGATTCAAAGGGGTTGTATAGTATATTTGGGAGGTAAAATTCCACATTGCTTCCTAGATGGCTGAGTGAATGCAGTTCTGTTTTCACATAACCCCTCCAAAAATTATCATTTTTGCCATTATGAAAGGTATGAAATAGAACTTCAAAGTTGTTATAATCATTTCTATAACAAGGATTTGGGGAATTTTTCATGTCTATTGATAGCTTGAGAACAGCCTTTTTTTGTTCTTTGACCATTTAGCCACTGGATTATGGTTTCCTGTTCTTATATATTTGAGTCAATTCCTTATATATCTAGTATATCAGGGTTTATCAGAAAAGCATAATGAAAAGGTTGTTTTTTTTCTCAGTTAATGGTTTTAGTTTTGACTACCCTGATTCTGTTTGTACAAAAACTTTTCAGTTTTACATTTGTCCAGTTCAAATTTGTCCATTTTGTCCTTTGTAGTTCTCTGTATTCTTTATTTGGTCATGAACTTTTCCTTTCTCCATGGCTGTGAAAGGTCTTTCATTGCTTGCTCTTCTAATTTGTTTTTGATATGACCTTTTACATCTCATTTGTATATTTAGATCTTAACTTTGATATATGGAGTGAATTGTAGTTTAGTAATTTTAACTTGTTTTCTTCTGTATTATATACCTGTTGTTTTCTACTCTTCAACTGTGGTGGGTAGGTGTGTAGTTTTTGGAGGGGGTGTGTGTGGAAGTTTAGAGCAGCTCATGTCTCAGCACAGGCTATCCGCGATCTTTAGGCTCAGGTCAGAGGGAGCTGGGGGCAGCGTCTTGTATAGCCCACGGGGCTTTTTCCGCTCAGCTGAAGCTGAGGAGGAGGGGGAGAGACCCTGAGGGCCTAAGGCTTTCTAATGTCAGCCTAAAGGTAGGGTCCCCAAATCAAAATAAATTTCCACGGGGGCAATGAGGGTTAAGTGATTTGCCTAGGGTCACACAGCTAGTAAGTGCCAAGTTCTGAGGCCGGATTTGAATTCAGGTCCTCCTGAATCCAGGGCCAGTGCTTTATCTATTGTGCCACCTAGCTGGCCCCAGATGTGTGGTTTTTAAACTGGTTCCAAATAGTTTTGCTGCTTTTTAGTACTTTTTGGGATTTTGGATTATTAGATACCTTTCCTTTCAACCTTTTTAAACTTTTCTGTCAGTATTGTTCAGTCATTTCAGTGAACTCGTGATGATCCCATTTGGACTTTTTTTGGCAAAGAAACTGGAGTAGTTTGCCATTTCCTTCTCCAGCTCATTTTACAGATAAGGAAACTGAGGCAAACAGGCTTGAGCGATTTGCCCAGGGTCACACAGCTAGGAAGTTTCTGAGGCCAGATATGATATTCAGGAAGAGGAGTCTTTCTGACTCCAGGCCCTGGAGTCCACTCTGTCCATTCCACCACCTATCTTCCAGTAAATATTTATTACTGTGCTGCTGAGGATAAAAATGTAAAAAAAAAAAAAAAAAGGAAGGACAGTCCCTGACCTCAAGGAGCTTAGTCTACTGGGGGAGCTCAGGGTGTGGAAGAAGGTATGGGGGTGGGGGGGACTGGAGAAAAGGTATAGTCTAAGGAATGAGTTTGTTGGAAATACAGAGAGAGTGAATCTGAGCCTTAAAGAGAGACCTCTCTCTCCCTCAAACACCCCCCCCCCCCCGCAGTGAAGATTAAGTGACTGGCCCAGGGTCACACAGCTAGTAAGTATCAAGTGTCTGATGCCAGATTTGAACTCAGGCCCTCCTGAATCCAGGGCCAGTGCTTTATCCACTGCACCATCTAGCTGTCTGGAGAGACTTCATTAAATGTAGGCTTTGAAAGAAGTTCTTTGCTCCAGTTTCTAGCCCTCCAGTTAAAAGGGCTACTGAGGGTACTGATGAGGAATGAGTACCGCAGTTGATGCACTCTTATGCACTTTACATATGTTATCTAATGATTCTCATTTTTCTTAAAATTTTTGACCTTTGGTTGTTCTGAGTGAATTTGTTACTTTTTTCTCCTTGATCTAAAACGTAATTTTTGGTAGTTTGATATGACATCTAAAATATTTTTTTGGTAGGATTGTCATTTCTATTTTATTGGCATGGTGCATACTTGACATGACTCAACCAATTTGAGGTCATTTGGGTTGTTCTGTTGGTAGTCTTTTTAAAGTTTAATAATTTCATTTTCTCTCTAGATCTATTAATAGTTCTAGATTTATTGTATGATTACATCTCCTGTGAAGGCATATCATAGGAGGAGAGCTTGCATAGTTAATACTACATCTGTTTCTCTAGCAACTAGTACAGTGCAAGTGCCTAATAGATTGAGTAATTCTAAGAAAATTGTCTGGAGGGGTACAGCTCACTATACACCATCTAACAAGTACTTTCAATTATGAAGTGTATGCCAACTGTTAGATGACAAATAATGTTGAGAGTTTTTATAAGACTCATACAAATCCTGAACAGTGAATTAATAGTGTTTCACATGAAACCTTAAATTAGGATTTGTTTTGTCGTGTTACAAGTTTCATTTGTTACAAGTTTATGCTTTGTGTATAAAGGGAACTTTAATTATTTCAAAGATAAAGACAAAGGAAGAGCATGAGAGAGCAGGGAGCAAGATAATACAAGGAAAAATTTGAAAATTATACAAATATTTAATGAGGCTTAATATGAGATTTTTCAAAATCAAAGAAAATGCACGCACAAATACTTCTTTTCAGGTTGGGTAGTTTTAAATATTTCATGAAGATAAAATGTTCAAAATGGTTTATTCCTGTTAATAAAAAAGTTATTCCATATAGTCTCTCTTAAATGAAATACAGAATTTTTTATTATTGAAAAGGTGATTTGAAAGATGGACTAGCAGAGTGAAAACAGGACGAAAGTTTCTAACATGATTAGAGAATATCTTCAAAGTTCAGAAATAAAAAGGAATCAAAAGGTTTATTATAGCCCAAATTATTCTGTACCCTTTTCTATGGGAATATAATGGGTAGAGTGCTAGAGATAGAGTAAGACTGATGACCATAGGCAAATCCAGTTAACTTCCTTTCTCCTTCTTCCCCCATTTTAGGTTCTTTTTATTTAAAAGGATGATAATAATACTTCACAGGTTTTTGAAATTCAAATGAGTTTATGTAGAATGTTTTGCAAACTTGAAACGCCCCAACGATAAGAGCAAAAGTACTGTGGATAGTTATTTATAAAATGTGTTCTAGTGGGTATTTCCTTTTCTGGTATGATTTGGATTAGATGGTGACTGTGATCCCTTCTGATTTTAAAATGCTATGATCTTATGAAGTCAATCTCTGTGGCAGCTTATTATTCGTCATAAGAGCTAGAGAAATGTACTGAAATATGGACCACTTTAAAACTTAACATGTCTTATCTTTTATGGTATTTCATTTGACTAATAGCTGGCATTTACATTGTGCTTTACAGTGCGTTTTCCATTCACTCCCATTTGATCCTCAAAACAATACTGTGTGGTAGGCAATGAAAATATATCCCCATTTTACGGATGGAGGAAACCAAGGCTATTTGAAGTAATTTGTCTAGAATTACATGCCTATTAAGTGACAGAACTAGTATCTGAGCTAGACTCTAAATCCTTTATACTTTCCATTATAATTCATCTGCCTACATAACTTGCATCGTTAAATTGTATTATTGTTATGGATTCATTTTAATGTGATTCCTATTAAGGGAAGATGGAATTTCCTACAAACAATAATGAAAACATTTTATGTTATCAGAATAGTCCACAATTTTTTATTTTTTGATGACTTGTCTTTTACCACACTGCTATATTTTGCTATCAGGAATTTTCTATGTATGTGTGTATATACATACAAGTATATCCGCCCAAGCATATAGAGTCACACAAAGAGAGTGAGTGTGTGTGTGTGTGTGTGTGTGTGTGTGTGTGTGTGTGTGTGTGTGTATAATACATATTGAGAGGTATTGTGGTATCCTAGAAAGAAATTTGGTTTTGATGTAATACTTCAGCCAAAATCCCAACCTGGGAATTCACTTAACTTTGAGTCTTCATGTTCCTCTCTGCAAAATGAGAACTTCGCACCTGATTGTTCTAATGCCACTTACCAGTGCCAAGTCTTACCATATGTGGGTGGGGGGCGGGTAGGGCATGCTTTGCCTTATGATATGGAGGCTATTCTGGTCTCTCAGGGTTGTGCTAAAGAAGCCTGAGTGGTCTTCCCTAATCTCAAAAGGGTATGGACCTGTCTATTCAGAAAGCATCGTAGAAAAGTCAGAAGCTTATCATAAGTTTGGCAGCAAGGTGTAGGATTTTTCTATCAGAACACTCATGGACTCTGTACTGAGTCACAAAGGGAGTTGTAGTCTGTCAATAGAGGAAAAAGTGAGTATACCCATCTTGAACAAAATTTTGGATCCTTGAACCATTGAAAAATGGTATAGATATACATGTATTTGTTTACTTTGTACATAGATTTTTTTTCCCTCCAGAGTGCAGTTTACTGGCTGTGTTAAGATATATCAGATTGTGTTGATTATGAATTGCAAATCTCTGAAAAGCTCATAGCATGATTTCCCTTGTCCAAAAACTAAGCCTCATATCTATAATCAATCAGATCTAGGTAAGATTATTAGTGACTTTATAATTATGATTAAGAACATGACTTGCATTCTCTAGTATGGTATAACAAGAGGCAGTAAAATCCTAGAATAAAGCATAAGGGAGATCCTACAATATTGAAAGACAGTGGCATATGACTCAAACCTGAGGTGTTTTACATAAGAAAACTACAGTACTATATTTGGATTTTTAAAACAGACTGGAATTTCTATGATTGCATAAATTTTTCAGTGTAGGGAAGTGTTCATAAAATCTCCTATACTTTTTTTTTTTGCAGGGCAATGAGGGTTAAGTGACTTGCCCGGGGTCACACAGCTAAAAAGTGTTAAGTGGGTTATAAAATCTCAAAGGGATAAAATGGAGAAAGAACTTTTTTTTCCTCTCCTATAATGATTCAATACTCCCTAATTCTACTTTTTTTTTTTTTTAGTGAGACAATTGGGGTTAAGTGACTTGCCCAGGGTCACACAGCTAGTAAGTGTTAAGTGTCTGAGGCCGGATTTGAACTCAGGTACTCCTGACTCCAGGGCCGGTGCTCTACCCACTTGAAAAGGATTTCATTTTTATTTATTTAGGTGAGGCAGTTGGGGTTAAGTGACTTGCCCAAGGTCACACAGCTAGTAAGTGTCAAGTGTCTGAGGCCAGATTTGAACTCGGGTCCTCCTGCTTCCAGGGCTGGTGCTCTGTCCACTGTGCCACCTAGCTGCCCCAGATTATTTCTTATTATGGAAGTTATATAAACAAAACTGCACCAAAAATTAGCTCTCTATTCAAGTTGTTTGGTTTTTTTTAACCACACACACAAAACAAAATCTCAAAACTTTGTTCTATTTTTCTTGTAAGTTTTAACTCCCTTTAGATAGAGGAAACTCAAGCTTAATTTTTCAGAATTGTAGATAAGAATATAGCTTAGGGGCAGCTAGGTGGCGCAGTGGATGGAGCACCGGCCCTGGAATCAGGAGGACCTGAGTTCAAATCCGGCCTCAGACACTTAACACTTACTAGCTGTGTGACCTTGGGCAAGTCACAACCCCAATTGCCTCACTAAAAAATAAAAAAAATTTAAAAAAAAGAACATAGCTTAAAATGAAGAAAGAATTTAAGTGCCTATGTGCCAAGCAGCGTGCTAAATGCTTAAAAATATTATCTTATTTGATTCTCATAACAACCCAGGAAGGTAGATGCTGCTATACCCCCATTTTACAGTTGTGGAAACTGAGGCAGAGGTTAAGTGACTTGCCTAGGTTTATATAACTAGATGTGAACCCAGATCTTCTTGATTCCAGATTGAGTCTTCCCTGTTATTTCCTGTTTATTTTGGACAAGGCTCATTTGTGCATATTTATTTGCTTATTGTATCTCCACCTTAGATTGTGAGCTCCTTGAGGGCAGGAACTATCTTTTGTCTTTCTTTGTATCGCCACCATACCTGGCACTTAGTAGGTGCTTAATAAAATGCTTATTGACTGACTTGACTGCCCAGGGTTATACTAGTAAGTAAGGCCAGATTTGAATTAGGATCTTCCTGAATCCAATTTCTATGCTCTATGCAGAGAATACAAGTATATTCCCCGTGTAATTATAGTAGATAGCTACAATTACATCAGCATCATGTAATGTATAGAGAGACCACTAGACAGGGAGTCAGGGTTTACAACTATACCTGAATCCTGCCTCAAACAGTTACAGCTTTACTCTTAGAAAGTAACTTAATCTCTCTAGGCCTCTGTTTTCTCATCTGTGTAACATGAAGAGTTAGAGACTCAGTGACTTCTAAGGCCCCTTCCAACTCAGTTCTGTGTTCAATCAATTTTGAAAGATGCTATTCAGCTCAAAAAAAACCCCAGTTCTCTGACCTGATAAGATGGTCTCATGAACTTCATCAGCTTAGCCAACTAGAAATCCATAGGATAAAAAATGAATTTTGACACTGCTTCTTAAAAAATGCTTATCTTTGTTTTAAAATGAGAGGTCACTTAGCTCCAAATTGAAGCTTATACTAATGGACCAAGTGAGATAATATGGTTTCAGGTTTTTCTTCCAATTAATGTCCCATTATTAAGGTTTCCTCTAAAAATACATCAAATTTTACAGATAACAGGTAAGAGACTAACTTCCTTAGCGTAGGGGAACAGCAAGTGGAGTTTGAATCTGAACCTAAATCTGATGCCTAGATTAGTGCTCTTTCTACTTTTTGCTGATGTGCTTATGTTTAAATTTGTCAGGCATTCGATCAGTCAATGAACATTTATTAAGTGCCTACAATGTACTAAGTGCTGGGGATACAGAAAGTCAAAAGACAGTCCCTGTCCTGAAGGAAGACAGGCAGTCAAATGAGCAAGACAATATGAAGACAAACCTATATAAAATCAAGCTATATATAGGATAAATAGAAAATCATTTAACATTGGGACATTACTAGAAGTGAAGGATTGGGAAAGACTTGCTGTGAAAGAGGGAAAGTTAGGGGAAGACAGGCAGAGTTGGGAGGAGAGAACATTGTAGGTTTGGCACATAGCCAGAGAAAATGGCCAGAGTTCAACATCCAGAAGGGGCCAGTGTCACTGGATTAAAGAATATATGGTGGGGGGGGCGGCTATGTGGCGCAGTGGATAAAGCACCAGCCCTGGATTCAGGAGTACCTGAGTTCAAATCTGGCCTCAGACACTTGTTACTTACTAGCTGTGTGACCCTGGGCAAGTCACTTAACCCCCATTGCCCCGCAAAAAAACAAAAACCAAAAAAAAGAGTATATGGTGGGGGGTAAGATGTGAGAAGATGGGAAGAGGGGTGTAGGGTGGGTGGGTGGGTGTGTCTCTCTGTGTGTGTGCCTGTATTATATGTCTGTATGATGTTAGAAAGGACATTAAATGCCAAACAGGATTTTGTATTTGATCCTGGAGGTTATAGGAAGTTTGAGTAGAGGGTATGACATGGTCAGATCGACTCTTTAGGAAAATAGCTTTGGTGACTGAAGGGAGGATGGACTGGAGTGAGGAGAGACTTGAGGCAGGCAGACCCACCCACCCACTAGCAGGCTATTGCAATAGTCCAGGTGTAATGTGATGACAGCCTGTATCAGAAGGGTGGTAGCAGTGACAGAGGACAGAAGGTGTGGGGTTTTGGTTTTGGGTGAGGCAATGGGGGTTAAGTGACTTGCCCAAGGTCTCACAGCTAGTAAGTGTCAAGTGTCTGAGGCTGGATTTGAACTTGGGTCCTCCTGAATCCAGGACCGGTGCTTTATCCACTGTGCCACCTAGCTGCCCCAGAAGGTGTGTATTTGAGAGATGTTGCAGAGGTGATATTGACAGGCTATTATGTTATCTTAAGATCAAAACTACTTTAGTATGAATTCATGACTCATGTTACAAGCACTAGAGTCTGCACTTTAATTCAACAAATTGTGCTGAACATTTTGATTTGCAAAACCTATTAATAATAACTAAAAGTCTCTCTATATGTGGCCTACCTTGTAGGAGTGAGACAGACAATACACTTATTTTCAAAGCTTGTGTTATTTTTAAGGTAATAATTACTCATCTTCCTTGTTTTTCTCTGTGTGTTCTTTGTTCCAGCGTCTCTGCCTCTCTTTGAGTCCTTTCTCTTTCCACAGTATTTTATAAATGAAAATTCTCTGAGATTTTAGGTTTCTTTAAGAATGGAGCAGCTAGGTGGTGCAGTGGATAAAGCACCAGCCCTGGATTCAGGAGGACCTGAGTTCAAATCTGGGCTCAGGCACTTGACACTTACTAGCTGTGTGACCCTGGGCAAGTCACTTAACCTCTATTGCCCTGAAAAAAAAATAAAAATGAGGAAGGACTTATACTAATATCGAAACATAAGATTTTGCATATTCCTAAGATTATGTGAAGATAGAAATTATAATAAAAATTGTTACTTTTTTCTTATCTTGTAAAAATGGATTGGATCAACATAAAAGTGCTATTGCATCATGCTTAGTATAGTGTTGCTTTTGAAAACATTTTTGATTGTCTGACAATGCAAATGAATGAAAATTGGTAGTTTTTAGATCTGGGATTTTAATATGTAATCTTCAGTTCTTTGATATTCAATCTAAAACTTCCTTTTTTTTTTTTTTTTTAGTGGGGCAATTGGGGTTAAGTGACTTGCCCAGGGTCACACAGCCATAAGTGTTAAGTGTCTGTGGCTGGATTTGAACTCAGGTCCTCCTGAATCCAGGGCCAGTGCTCTATCCACTGCACCACCTAGCTGCCCCTAAAACTTCTTAAGAAAATATAATTTTAAAGGTATATTGGATGCTGAAATGAAACTGAGGTGTACATATAAAGAAAACACTGAGATTGGAGCAAAGTCTCAGTAATCACGTAAGCTAATGTCAAAGATAATTTTTTAATGTTACATTTTTAGGAATGCATATGTAGCATTGGAAGTGACATGAGGTCATATATTCCAATCCCTTCATTTTTAGGGGTAGCTATGTGGCACAGTTGATTTGATTTAGCACCAGGCCTGGAATGGAAGATCTGCATTAAAATATGGTTTTGGACACTAGCTGTGTAACCTTGGACAAGTCACTTCATATCTCTCTGCCTTAGTTTACTCAACTATAAAATGGTCATAATAAAAGCTCCTATTTGCCAGGGTTGTGAGAATAAAATGAGGTATCTGTAAAGCTGTTAGTACAATGCCTGGCACACGGTAGGTGTTTTATAGACGTTAGCTGTAATAAGTATATAAAATTTCATAGATGAGGAAACTGAGAGCAAAGATTTGTACCAAGTTTCTCAGATTCCAAATCCAATGTACTTTCTACTCCTTTCACATTTTTGCCAAAACTAGAAATAATAGCCTTGTTGAGAATTTCAGAGCTCTATATTGATTAACACAATGTTTCAAAAAGGGCTATAGAAATTTAATAATTCATGCATTTAGCCATTAAGTTGTAGAAACACTCAAAGGGATCTAGTCTAGTATGTACTAGATTAGCTTTCTTAAAGTGTATTAACATTAGAACAAGGGTTTTCTTAACCTAAGGTCTACAGATCCTATGGGATCTCTGGAAAGATTTTTTCAAGGGAGGGGGGAGAAGCAGCCCATTCTAAAAAAGTACTTTATAAAAATGAGAGCTGTCTAGCAAAGAAATGGGCTGCCTCATTAATTCAGCAAGGTGGGCCTACTGAATGTTCACTTGGAATTCCCTCCTTTCTCCCTCCCCCCTTTCAGTGTTTGAGCCAAAACCTTTAGGAGAGATTGGGAGGGAGGTTGAGCTAGAAGCTTACTTAGTCTCTTCTGACTGTCAGTACTTTGTTAGAGCCATGGAAGAAAAAAGTTTTATAGGAATTTCAGATTTATTTGTGGGTGGGGAAACAAAGTGAGGGGAAAGGTGTCCCCCCACTGTATGAACAGTTTCCCCCAATATCATCAAAAGTGGTCCTCCAATCAGCAGTAGTACCCTCAGATGCCACGCTGTTCATTTTTGGAAAGTATTCAACTGTTGTCATGTAAAATACTATGTAAATGTAAACTGTTAATTATTATAGCAACCTCATGCTGCACTTAAGTATGAGAAAAGCCTTTGTAATTTTTGTTTCTTGTTCATACTGTTTCTTCAAGGAGGGTTTGTATCATTAACTCCAGTTTATATATGAAGAGCCTGAGGCATAAATTATAATCAATAGGAAAATTCTTGAAAAAATTATAAGCCCCATGTTATTTAAATCTCATAGCTAATGAAGACTGTTAGATACAGATGAAAGTGAACATCTCTTTAAACTTCCTGTTCATCAGTCTCTAATATATGTATATATTTCTCTAACTCTTAAGCTGTCTAAAACATTATTTATAACCTAATCCATGGAACATTAATAGAATATTGTGTAAATTATACATGTCTGCCCAATCCTTCCATTTCTGTCTTGCCATGTAAAATTATCATCATTGTCAGACTATTAAAACTGTCTTTTCCACAAAACTAACCTTTTTCCTGATTTGTTTTTAGGAGGTGTATCGAATTCCAAAAAAGAGTCAGACTGAAAAAGAAAACAATGGTATGTATTCATTGATCCTTTGCAAATAGGTTTATCTGGCATTAAATTTTTTTTTTTAATTTCCTGTTTCCCTAGTTTGACTTAGAGTTCCCTGAGCGACTTTGGGGACTGGTATGTGTATGTGTGTGTGTAGCATAATTTGCTCAATAAATATATTTGAGAAAGAAGACCTTTTTGGGACTTTAATTCCTTTATCAGTAAAATCAGGTGATTGAAATGGGTTTTCTCTATTGTCCTTTCAAGCTCCAAAGTTCTGTTTCAATATGATACTTACACATACTTTCCTTATATCTAATGAAGATTTAGACTTTTTTTTGCCCAAATCATGGGATTGTTGTAGATACAGTTTACCTAGATTTTATCAAAAAGCTTTTCATAAAGTATCTTGTATTCTTCTTGTAGAAAAGATGAGATGCAGGCTAGACATTGGTAAATTTAGATGGATTCAGAAATGGTTGACCAAGCATGGTCATTTACTGCTTCATGTCAGCCTGGAAGATCTCCAAGTGGAGTAATCTAGGGATTTATTCTTGGCCTTTAGCTGTCTAATCTTTTTACCATTGATTTGGATAATGGAATAGTGCAAACTCATATTGAGAAGAGTCCCAAAAAAGCTTAAAATATTAGGAAATCAAGTTGAATAATTAAAATGAACTTTAGTAGAGATAAATAGGTAGCACAGTGGATAGAATGCTGGACCTAGAATCAGGAGTTCAAATTCAGCCTCAGACACTTACAAGCAGTATGACTGTGGCCTAGTCATATAACTCTTATTTGCCTCAGTTTTCCTTATCGTAAAATGAACTGGAGAAGGAAAAGGCAAACCACTTCAGTATCATTGCCAAGAAAATCCCAAATGAAGTCATGAAGAGTCAGAAATGACTGAAAAACAATAACAATATCATCTCTGGGTTCAGTCAGAAGATGTTTGCTTTTAGGGACACCAAAAAAAGAGTCTAAGTATTAAAAATTAGTGAGATTTTATTTTGTTAGGGGTTTAGGGTTCTGCCTCCTTGTCTTGTAGAATCAGTTCCTGTTCTATATAAGAAGAATAATTTCTTTGTTCTGAGGTTTGGGGGTTAGAAAAATTTTTAGAAAAAAACTATTCCATCATGTGTAACATTATCTCTTTTAAAGTGTCAACCCGTCCAGGATAGGTAATAAGTTCATTTATTTAGGTTGAAGTTTTAATTTGCTTCATAAGGGGAAAGAAAAGTCTACTGACTTGGTTGTTTTAGTTAACCATTTTTTCTTTCAGGTGATCGGGGAAGGGATAATGTTGGTCTCAGAGATCAAGCAGCTACCCCAAAGACTCCTAACCGATCTAGAGAAAGAGAACCAGAAAGGCAAACACAGAGCAAGGAAAAAAAGAAACGAAGGAGTTCCCTTTCACCACCACCTTCTGCTTATGAACGAGGAACGAAGAGACCTGATGATCGGTAAGTGGGAGCAATAATTATTTGATGATCTGATCTAGGACAGAAGTGCCTAAACAAGCTTTCCATAATATCAATAGGAGGGAATTTGGATCAACAAGTATCACTAGAGAGAGAGCTAAGAAAAATAACTGCAAACAGACCTTCAATTTATTGAGAAGTTGTTGATAGCCTTGAAGAAAGTAGTGTCATGTGCTTGAAGTTGGAAGACAAATTTCAAAGAATTGAAGTGATTGCAAAATGTAGCAGTGACAGGTACAATGTAGAATGGTTTTCTAGGGGTTTGGTTGTAAAAGGAAGCAAAGATATGGGAAGATAGCCTTAAGCAGAATGGCACAGTCAGGGAAGGTAAGTGGAGGCCTGGGCATCTTTTATAGAACATGTTCCAATATCCAGAAGATGAAGAAAGATAGAGGGTTGATCAAAAGAGACAAGCTTTGGGAGAATAGAGACTATGACACACTTTGAAGTACTTTAAATTTTTAAAAAATGGATAAAACCTTTCTGGATCTTCTTGTCATCTTCCCATTTTCAGATATGATACACCCACTTCTAAGAAAAAAGTGCGACTCAAGGACCGCAATAAGCTTTCCACAGAAGAGCGCAGGAAGCTCTTTGAACAGGAGGTGGCCCAACGAGAGGCTCAGAAGCAGCAGCAGCAGATGCAGAATCTTGGGATGACTTCCCCCCTTCCCTATGATTCCTTGGGCTATAGTGCTCCTCACCATAGCTTTGTTGGCTACCCTCCTGGTTATCCCATGCAGGCTTATGTGGATCCTAGCAATCCTAATGCTGGGAAGGTGCTATTACCCACGCCTAGCATGGACCCTATGTGTTCTCCTGCCACCTATGAACATACCCAGTCTTTGGGACATTCAGTAGAACCAAGCCTTGCTACTCCTCAACCAGTTCCAGTAGTGCAACATGTAGCAACACCAATGGAGGTTTCAACTTCACAGTACGTAGCACAGAATGAAGCCGTTGTCCATCAGGAACCTAATGTAGCTGTTTTGCCGGTACCTGCCCCAGGTCCTGTACAGGGACAAAATTATGGTGTTTGGGATTCTAATCAACAGACTGTCGCTGTACAGCAGCCATACTCCCCCGCACAGTCTCAAACAGCCATATATTACCAGGGACAGACATGTCAGACTGTCTACGGTGTGACACCACCTTATTCTCAAACAACTCCACCAATTGTACAGGTAACTACTTTGTAAAATCAATTTATCTTTGTTGTCATTCTGCTTATCATGCTGGTCATAGTGCAAAAGGCTTTTTGTAAAATGAGCAGTATTGGATTAGAATTTTAAAATCTCACTTTGCATTTTTTTTTGGCTTAGCTATTCCATGTTATTGTTACATCCTTAGATCTTTTCAAAGGGATAACCATTAACTATTGTGCTTGAGAACTTGGTATCCTAATCACAAAATTTTTAAAGGACAGTTTACTTTCCTTCTTGTCTCCACCTTACCATCCAGATTTTGTGTCCATTATTTTTGTGCCATATTGCATACTTTCAATACAGGAATTAACACGAGCCTATGTGCCCAAGATCCTTTATAAAAATAAAACATTACAGTTGTTGATGATATGTGATGTTCTTGCACCTTTAAGTGAATTTTAAGGTAAGTGACAGGAGTTGACAAAACTTAAGTCCAGAACTAGTTGTATTCTTTGTAATATTTTTTTAACATCTGAATAGATTCATTGAGGAGTTGGTATTAAGACAATTCTGAAACAGAAGTGACTTGGGTTATTAATTTTATCCAACATTTGACTAATTTTTGCAATATCTATCATGTTGTCTTACAATAAATACTTGGTATTTAAAACTTTTACTTTACTGTTGTGGACTAATTAGACATGTTTTTGTTACTTCTTCATTTTTACTTCATCACTTGTCATAGTTTTTGAAATTTCCTGGATGAGAAATTGTTTCTTGGACATTTGAATGAAACTATTCCTTATGCGTTTTTTTGTTATCTTGAGTCTAGTCATATAATATAAATTAGAGCAGAATGGATATTCATTGGGCCTGTAACCCAACTCAATCTGTAACTGGGAAGAAAAAAGCTGTTCAGGAAACCAGCATCAACTGTGCCTGACTAGTATAATTTCATAAC
Source organism: Dromiciops gliroides (assembly GCF_019393635.1). NCBI lineage: Eukaryota > Metazoa > Chordata > Mammalia > Microbiotheria > Microbiotheriidae > Dromiciops > Dromiciops gliroides. The sequence continues at coordinate 668,734,595 of NC_057861.1, forward strand.
ATTTAGTTTTTCTTATTTCTGATGACATGGTTGTTTTGTTTTCCTACTTCTGTTTACTTCACTCTCCATCTGTTCATAGGAGTCTGACCTGTTTCTTTGAATTCTTCTTATTAGTCATTACATTCACTTTTTACTTGTTTAGCCATTCCCCATTGATAGAGATTTGCTGCTTAGATTAATATATGTATATTAATTATTTATTAATATTTAAAATTTTTTTTAAAAATTTTTATATGGTTTTTTTTATAAAAGACATTTAAATTCCTTCCCCTACAGCCTATGGAGCAACATAGATATAACAAACTAATTATTGAAAATTTAGTCACTTCATTAGCATAACTTAAAATTAATCTCCAGAATAATTTTCATTTCATCTAGCATTGATTATTCCTGTCTTTGCCATTTTGATGGCCATGAGTTTGAAACTCGGGGTTACTTTGATTTGATATATATTTATTTCCCTTAAGGAAGCTAGTCAGTATCATGGGTGGAGAATGCTGGACTTAAAGAATTATGTGACCCTGGGCAGGTCATCCTCTCTTGGCCTTGGTTTCTTCATCTGAAAAATGCAAATAATAGCACCTACTTCTCAGTATTGTTGAGAGGATCAAATGAGAACACATAAAGTTCTTTGCAAACCATAAAGCTATGTAAATACTATATAACATTTCTTAAAAGTCACCTATCAGAACAATATATATTTATTTTTTTGAAAACTGTATGTTCATGTCCTTTGATTCACTTATCCTTTCAAAAATGGCTTTGGTCTTAATATTCATATTAGTTCCCTATCTTTCTTGGAAGTAAGATCCTTATTGGAGACATGATGCAAAAAAATATATAAAATATAACAGTTATAAATAGAAAATTCTGATTTTTAAAGAATTACAAAATGCATAAAATATCTGGAAACCATGTTTAACTTAAATAAAAGCAATTACAAAGCAATCATTAATAAATGACTAGAGATAATCAGAAGGCTATTCAGTGCTTATGATTGGACTGTTCCAATATCATAAAAGTTATACTACCTAGACCAATGAACAGATTTCATTCTATACCAATCGAACTACTAGTGGGATATTTTATAAAGCTAGACAAAATAGTAAAAATTTGTTTTGGAGTACATAGTTCTCAGGTAATGTTTTTCACACTACTCCTAGAACAGGCCGTCACTGGTAGCATACTGAAGCCAAGACATGCTCAGTATGTGTCTCTTTTCCTTTGGGTGACTTGCATATTTAATTTAATTGGAGACTTTGGAAATTGACATTCTTCAAGCATATAGCTTGAGAAATTAATGCCTTGGTAATCTAAAAGTTATCAATTTTAGCATCTATCCCTTCTGTGTATTTGAGCCTAGCTAAGTTTTGTCTTCCCATCTGTCTTATTTAATGCCATTTCTACTTCCTTGTTGGGGAGTGAACAAACATGCTTCCTTGATCATTAATAGAATAGTTTATTGTAGTGACCTCAGTACTTTTTGTTATTTATCTGTCCACTGGCTTTTAATTGCTTTGTACACCAAGCTTTCAGAAAAACTGATTTTTCCCCTCTTTAACTTTTTGTTTATCAGAAATTATTCATAAGATTTTTCAAATTGCTTCATATTCTAAATCAGGGATTATTCCGCTTGTGTCATGGACCCCTTTGGCAGCCAATGGAACCCCTCCTCAGAATGTTTTAAAATATATAAAATAGACATGAATATAATAGATATTTAAAGGAATATGTGAAAATATATATAAAAAATAGGTATTCAAAGGAAGTCCATTACATTGAAATACAGTATCTATGTGTGTATATACACACACACACACACACACACACACACACACACACACACACACACTTTTTTTTAAGTTTACAGACCACACACAAAGATCTTTTTTTTTATCAACCAATGCTACTTTTGTTTCCCATATTACCTCACTTGGCAAGGAGACAGCAGTTGCTGACTGATGTGGTTTCTAGACCCTTCAGGGTTTTCTGTTGTGGTGATTTTTATACTATTTCCATAGAAAGTGATAAGTCAGTCCCATATTAAAAATTAAAGCAGGGGCAGCTAGGTGGCGTAGTGGATAAAGCACCGGCCCTGGATTCAGGAGAACCTGAGTTCAAAACCGGCCTCAGACACTTGACACTTACTAGCTGTGTGACCCTGGGCAAGTCACTTAACCCTCATTGCCCAGTTAAAAAAAAAATTAAAGCACTAGGGATACAAAGAAAGGTAGAAGATAATCTCTGCTCTCAAAATATTTACAAAATAACAGTGGAGACAACATGTAAGCAACCATGTACAAAAAAGATATATACAGAATTTATTATTAATCAACAGAGGGAAGACACTAGAATTAACAAGGCACAGGAAGGGCTTTTTGTAGAAGGTGGGATTTTAGCTAGGATTTGATGGAAGCCAAAAGGTAGAAATGGAGAGGAAGAGCATACTAAGCATGAAGGACAGCCTTTGAAGATGGCCTGAAGTTGGGCGATGGAGTGTCCTGTTTAAGGAACAGTAAGGAGGCCAGTGTCACTGAGCTGACAGTTTCATGGGGTGGTATAAGATGTAAAAAGAATGGGAAATTGGGGTGGGGTGGGGTGGGCAGGGCAGGTTGTTAAGGGTTCTATACTTAATTCTGGAGGTGATAAGGAGCCACTGGAATTTATTGAACAGGAGGGTTTGACCTGGTCAGACCTGTGCTTTAGGATGATCACTTTGACAGCTGAATGGAGGATGGACTAGAATGGAAAGAGACATATGACAGGCATACTAACTAACTGTGTACTGCAATGGTCCAGGTGTGAGATGCTGCGGGCCTGCACCAAAGGGGTAGCAGTGTCCGAGGAAATGGAGATGCATGTGAGAGATGTTAAAAGGTAAAATTGACAGGTATTGGCAACAGATTGGATATGGGGAGTGCAAGAGAGTGATGAAGAGTTAAGGCTGACACCTGGATTGCAAACCTGAGTGACTAGGAAGATGGTGATGCCCTCCACCAGTACTGAGAAAGTTAGGAAGAGGGGAGTCGTTGAGAAGAGACATAATGAGTTCCGTTTGAAACTTGTTGATTTTGAAGTGTCTACATGTCTTCTAGCTAGAAATGTCCAGTAGGCAGTTTGAAATGGGAGACTGGAGGTCAGCAGAGAGATTAGGTCTGTGTACAAGTAAATTTAGTTATCATCAGCATGGAAATGATAATTGAGTATATGGAAGTTTATGAGATCACCAAGTGAAATAATATGGAAGAGCCCAGGACAGATCGCTTATGTGATACTCAGTGGGGGCGGGGGTAACTTGAGTGAAGATCAAGCAAAGAAGACTGAGGAGGCAGCCAGACAGGTAGCAGAACCAGTGTCACAGAAACCTAGGGAGAAGAAGACATGTCCAAGACAGTCTGAAGTCGGGAAGATCAAACGTGAGTTCAAATATGGCCTCAGATACTTGCTATCTGTGTGACCCTGGATAAGTCACTTAACCTTTTCCTCAGTTTTCTCAACTGTAAAATGGGAATAATAATAGCATCTACCTCTCAGAGTGATTGTGAGAACCAAATGAGATACTATTTGTAAAATGCTAAGCATAGTGCCTGGCATATAGTAATATTTCATTCCAGAGAGAAATTGAAGATAAATGGGAGATTGGACAGTCTGCAGGAGAAGATGGAACAGAATAGAACTATACGTGTCTGTGTTTGAGTTTGGTTTTTATACATTTCCCATTTTCTGACATTAATAGTTTTTCTGGAATTGTCTAGAATGATTTGCTGTTTATTTCTGATTTAATATTGATTTTAGTCAGTAGTCTGAGTATACACGTACAAGTGATTGGGAAATGATTCCCATATTCATGACCATTTATTTCATGCCAGCTAAGATATAATTAATTTTATTTTTGTGATGCTAGTTATAAATATCAGTATATTGTTATTTGATTTTTGTGAGTTTACCATGTCTAGTACCTTCAGGCTCCTTTTTTAAACCAGGGAATTCATGCTGTGTAGGCTTGTGACATCTGTTCTTAAGTTTTTTTGGCTTTTTTGGGGTTTTTTGGGTTTTTTGGCGGGGCAATGAGGGTTAAGTGACTTGCCCAGGGTCACACAGCTAGTAAGTGTCAAATGTCTGGGGCTGGCTTTGAACTCAGATCCTCCTGAATCCAGGGCCAGTGCTTTATCCACTGTGCCACCTAGCTGCCCCATGTTCTTAAGTTTTTAAACTCTGCTATGTCTTACTCCTTAATCCCATTGTCAAATGTGTTTTTACTATCCTTCCTCATGCCCACTGTTGCATTAATGTCCTCAAATATCAAATTATATATTCCCTTGATTTGGAAGGTATCAGATTAATAGAATTTCTCTTCCTCTTTATCCTCTGTAAAAGGATGTTACATATTTTCAGATGTAACAGAAGTGATCTTTTTACACACACATGAAACGTTTCTTCATATGGTTCCTTTATTTTCTCCTCCAAAGACTTGAGACCTCCATACATTTATCTGCAACTTCTTTTTTGTTTTTTGTTTTTTTTAGTTTCATTTATATTGAGAGTGTGATTATTTGATATGATGCAGTTACTCAGGTAGGTTATCTGTCTAATCACTGTTAAAGGATCTTGTTTAGAATACCAACAATTAAAAGTGTGACCCTTAATACCCAGCATTTGCTTTTCTGACATAGTTACTGATCAAATGCAAGGAGACTGCATTGGAATGAGAGCCATTTTTACTTCTACCATCCCTTTCTAGCATGGTAGAACTTGCCAAAGCTTATGTTCCAATAGCATAACAAAGAAACCAGTTTTCCTTCAATGGGACATTGGAGTAGGAAAAAAAATAGCATTTTTTCAAATATACAAAGGCCTGATGTGTAAAAGAAAGATTAGACCTCTAAAAGATATCTTATGTAGCTTCAGTAGGCAGAATTAGTTCAGATGGGTAAAAATAAAAGGGAGGCTCAATTAGGAATTTTCTAATAATTCAAATAATAGAATGGGCTGCCTTGTAAAGGAATGAGCTCTGAAGTGGTACTCAAGCAGAAGCTGTGATCATCTATAAAGCATACCACAGAAAAGAAATCATGCTGAGTGTGGTAACAGATGCCTGTAATCCCAGTTACTGGGGAGTCTTGAGCTTTCAAATCTCTTAAATTTAGTACTTCTGAACTATGTTGGACCGTGCAGATCAGGGGGCCACACTTAATTTCAGCAAGTTCTCAGGATCCGGAGACACTTAAGTTCCCTAAGTAGGGATTAATTGCTGTAAATTGGAAGCAGGAAGGTCAAAGTTCTTGTGCTGATTTGTAATGGGTTTAGGATGGTGAGTAGCCCCTATATATCATTCCAGCATAGTTGAGATGGACCAACCCAGTCTTTTTTTTTTTTTTAAGGGGTTGGGGGAGAAAAGGAAGGAATACTAAATTGGGAGTAAAATAGTACTTAAAAAACTGCTAAGGTTGCTTTCTATTCTTTGATTTCTGTGTCTGAATTTAGTCTTCCCACAGAATTCAACACGTTGGTTCATTCCTTTTGCTCTTTTCTGGGATAGTAGAAACAGTACTAGGGTTAGGAAGGTTCTATGAAAAGTTGTATAGAATTATTTTCAGCTCTATGGTACTTAGGTTTTACACAACTGAATTAATTTCACATGTTTAGAAATTAGCATCTTTTGTATTATATCCTATGAGAAATAGTAAACAAGTTGGTGTTAGAAACAAAATACCCCTGTGGTATACTATATGTTTTTTTCCCTTTCAAATGTAGCAAAAGCATTGGGTATTCACTGTCTTTTGTTTTTTTAATTGTGGAACCTCCATTCCTTTACTATTTGTGTCCCAATATAGATATTAATGGGGCAAGAAAGTTTATAGAAATTTTTTTTTTAGTGAGGCAATTGGGGTTAAGTGACTTGCCCAGGGTCACACAGCTAGTAAGTGTTAAGTGTCTGAGGCCGGATTTGAACTCAGGTACTCCTGACTCCAGGGCTGGTGCTCTATCCACTGCGCCACCTAGCCACCCCCGTTTATAGAAATTTTAAAGCTTTGTTTCCAAATATGATGACCTAAACTTTATCCTGGTTAGAAGATGACACTTACAAATTTTAATTATATTACTTTAGAATTAGCATTCTGTTTATCATAGTTTCATTTTCCTTATTTCTCAGAGTTACCCTCAGCCAGGGCTTCAATACATCCAAGGACAGCAGATATTTACAGCTCACCCTCAGGGTGTAGTAGTACAGCCAACAGCAGCAGTGACTACCATAGTAGCAACAGGACAGCCTCAGCCTTTACAGCAGGTAAGAAATATTTTGCACGTATTTAATTTTTCTCCCAATTTTTCATTTTGGTTTCTCACAGATTTCTTAAGTATTCCACAAAGTATATTCTGTTTATTTTTGTTTCTTTAGTATATTTCATATTCAGAGGTGGCACCAACATCATATTCTTTATCTGTTTATTGGTACAGCTTTTAATCCCATTTCTTTTAGTATTCTATTTTTATTATTAACCATTTTTTTATACTGTCATAGGTGAAAAGGATGAGGGCCTTTGGGTGAAGTACAGCCACCTCATCTGAGTGATTATGATAGAAAAGGAAAGGAAATATGAGTATAGTGATATGTATGTACCTTTAGACTATTAAACAGTTTAAAAAGTGAGAAGATAGGGCAACAAAGAGTTTTAAAGGCGAAACAGATGGGATCCCCTACAAGGGAAATTGGTCCTGGGGGGAATGGAAAACTCAAAAAGGGAGTTCTGAAAACACAAAGAGTAATAATTTTTTTATTTTTTATTTTTTGTGAGGCAATTGGGGTTAAGTGACTTGCCCAGGTTCACACAGCTAGTAAATGTTAAGTGTCTAAGGCCGGATATGAACTCAGGTACTCCTGACTCCAGGGCCGGTGCTCTATCCACTGTGCCACCTAGCTGCCCCTGGCTCTAGCTTCTGATCTCATCATTCGACTGTCAACAATCAGTCTTTGTCAAATAAAAGGAGATTGCTATCAAGAGGAGAACATCAGGTTAAAATATAAATTCATTTGTGAAATGTTACAGAAGAGAAGGCTGGTAGAAGATTAAGCATTATTATAAAATGTTGAGAAGATATGCAAAGAAAACCAAATTTAAAGAAAGATTGGCAAAAGGCCTAATTTAGAAAGTCATTGTTGGGGCAGCTAGGTGGTGCAGTGGATAAAGCACTGGCCCTGGATTCAGGAGGACCTGAGTTCAAATCCTGCCTCAGGCACCTGACACTTAATAGCTGTGTGACCCTGGGCAAGTCACTTAACCCTCATTGCCGCTGCGGGGGGCCACCCCCCCCCCCCCAGTCATTGCAAGGACATTTAAGAATGAAACTGAAGGTAGAATAATAACTGGATAGAAAACTAGGAGTGAGGGTGGAGAGGGAATGTAAAAATGGTACAGAAGAAAACACAAATAAAAATAGCAGCTAGCTTAGACCAAGTATACAAAGAGGAACTCCAATCTGGAAACAGCACAATGTTAAGGTCATTGAAAGATCATCTCTCAGGGTATCTGAAAAGAATATATGATACCAAAGCTTTGAATAACTCTCAGGTTATATATATTTTTAAGTTGACTGAAAATATCAATTATTCCCATTATACACCTGTGTTTCTGAAAAGAGATAGGGGAAATGATGGCTTGTAAATCCACTACAAATTTGTTGTCAAGCCTTAAACTGGGCCTGAATTTCAGTAAGCATTTATTTTATTCTGACCTTGCCTCATAATTGATTGAGAAAGTAAGAGATCCATTTACTGTGAGCTCCCTCTTCTCCCATTCTCTTCAATATTTCCCTCTATTCCTTACTCCTTTAGTCTGTAATGAGATGATCCTTCTCGTGAAGACAGTAATTCTGCTATCTGCAATCTTCATCACATCTCTAGTCTTCTCCAGTAGATTGCCCTCCCCCACCATCTCTTCTCCCTATAATCTTCAATCTTTCCCTTTCTATTGGTTCCTTCCCTGCTGCTTTCAGACATCCCAGTCTCTTTATCCTTTAAAAAACAACAACCTTTCACTAAATTTCAGCATTGCATTTATCATTTATTTTTCTCTCAGCCAAATTCCTAGCAAAAAGCCATTTTTATTTATTGCTTCTATTTTCTTCTTACTCATTTCTCTACCTTTTCCAATCTGACTAAAGCACTCAACTGAAAATGCTCTCTCCAAATTTACCAGTAATCTCTAAATTACAAGTTACAGGTGTCATCTTTCCATTTCTTATCTAGATAATGTTGGGAGAATTTTAAAAAGACTCCCTTTTCTTCTTTAGTCATCCTCAGGTTTCATTATGTTGAGCAGATTTATGTAAAGACAGCCATTATTGACAAAGAATGGTTGGGTTTGGGTGTGTTGCTATCTGCATTAGCAGAGGGAATATGCAAATTAGTGAAAGTACAAATCTGTTACAGTATAGTGCTATACAGTATGTAAAAGGATACAGAAAAGTCTTGCCACAAATCAAATCTACAAGTATTTACTTAAATGTCTGCTCTCTAAACCCATTGCTAGGCAATGTTGAGGATAAGAAATTCTAGAGTACTACTTCCCCTAATAGAGTTTATTGTAGTTGTGGTAACAGCACTAATATAAATAAAAATAGTCTGTGGAAAAAAATGTACATGTAAGTTAAATTGTATAGAAAGACAGTAGAAAAAAGTAAGAGGTCAACTTGGGCTTGAAGAATTAAGAAGTGCTTCGTCAAAGAAGGATGTTGAGTTGGACTTGCAGGTATATTTGGGAGCTACGTGTGAAAAGAATTGTCAGCAGAGACACAAAAACTCACCTATGTGTAGTATTTAAATCTTGCCTTGCCCAAATAATCTTATTTTTTGTTTTGTTTTGTTTGGGTTTTTTTAGTGAGGCAATTGGGGTTACGTGACTTGCCCAGGGTCAAACAGCTAGTAAGTGTTAAGTGTCTCAGGCTGGATTTGAACTCAGGTCTTCTCGAATCCAGGACCAGTGCTTTATCCACTGCACCACCTAGCTGCCCCCAATAATCTTATTTTTAATGATTATCTGTTCTGAGCACCAAAAAGTAAATGTGTGGGATGTGCTGTGCGAATATCAACCAAAGGAATTGGATATGTTGCATCTGGAGAAGAGACTGCTTGGGGACTTTATAATTGTTTTCAGATTAGGGAAAGCAAGTATTTTGGGGGCATTTCAAATACCCTCTTTCTCCCCATTGAACCCTTACTTAAAAGAAAGACCAACAGTTAAGCAAAAAAAAATCTGATAATGTGATAAAGATTTAAAATATATCTCTTCGTGGTGGGGGAAGAGAGAGAGATTTTTCATTATCTCTGAGACCTTCAATTTTTTTTTCCAGTTAAATAGGTTTTGATTTATTCTCAGTCATCTTTTCATTCACATTGTTGTAGTGTATATCTTGGTTTTATTTATTTTTGGTCTATCTAAATTTATACAAATCTCATCTTTTTCCGAATTATTGATATTTGTCCTTAATGCATAGTAATATTCCATTTTATTCATATTTCTGCCACTGGTTTCCTTGGAGGAGGTCCTGGTATTCAAAATGCTGTCATGTGGAAAAGGCATTCCATTTAATCTTCTTGGCCTCAGAGGGGAAGCAACACCAATAGCAACCTGTGAAAGTTAAAGAGGTCATCACAATTAGAGCTTTCCAAAAGGGGTTTGCCTCAATTGTTATTTGTTTCCTTTTCATATTTCCCTGTGCATTCTTTTGCAGATAATAGTGCCATTGTTCCCCTGGCTAAGTAAGCTTCCTATTAACATTTTTAAATATAAATAAGTCAAATTAAAAACTCAGTTGGTCAGTTGGCTCTTATATTTGACATTTCTACATTTTAATTGTTTACTACAAAATGAGAGGGTTTTCACCCAGATAGATATATCACTTACCACAAATTCCTTTTGGCTTTCTTTAGCCAGAGTTAGTCGTGACAAATAACCTCCTGGATTTGCCGCCACCTTCACCTCCTAAACCAAAAACCATCGTCTTGCCTCCCAACTGGAAAACAGCCCGGGATCCAGAAGGAAAGATCTACTATTACCATGTTATCACAAGGTACAATCATGTTTAACTCTTAAGTGTAATTTTTCTTAAATAACTGGCTGGTTGTCAGAATCTGGTCTTATGTTTGCCATGGCTTGGGCCTTTGCTATTCCAGAGGCCTAACTAGAATGATAATAGCTGATTTTTAAGGAGGGTCTACAGCACATAGTTACCATGATGCAAACACCTTTGTTAAAGTAGTTGAGGAGCTAGCTATGACCTTATATGACCTTGAAAGGACCAGTGTATCAACATTTACATTTTTATTTTTTACTTTCCTGCCATTTTCTTGGCAAAAGTTGAGAATTGACTGTACAAACTATTTTGCCATCAAAATGTTAGCTATTTTTGTTTGCTATTGATAGTGGTTTGTAGTATGAAGGAATCAACCCTTGTTTTCATAAGTCTGTTGCTGTAAAACAATTCCCCATTATTAAGTTACTTGTAGCTTATTGAAGGTAGTGCTTTTAAACTTGTCCCCAGGGGCAGCTAGATGGCAGTGGATAAAGCACCGGCCCTGGATTCAGGAGTAACTGAGTTCAAATCCGGCCTCAGACACTTGACACTTACTAGCTGTGTGACCTTGGGCAAGTCACTTAACCCCCACTGCCCCACAAAATAAAAAAATAAAATAAAAATAAAAATAAACTTGTCCCCAATAGCAAACTCATCTAAAGCAGCCAGTGGCCTTGACAGTTGTAAACAGAACCTCTTCACATTGGAAGGAGCCCCTAACAACTCACATCTAAACTATTGCATTAGCCTCCTATTCCGTAAACTCCAGTGGCTTCCTGTTAGCTCCAGAATCAAATATAAAATACTGTTTGGCTTTTAAAGCTTTTCACAGATTAGCCCCTTCCTACCCTTGAGTAATTTTATACCTTACTCCCCTCCACATACTGTGTGATACAGTGACATTGGCTTTCTTGTTGTTCCTCTCACAAAACAATCCCATTTACCAACTCCAGGCATTTTCCCTGACTATCCCACATGCCTTCAAGTCTCGGCTAAAGTTTCACCTTTTACATGAAGCTTTCCCCAGGCTCCTTAATCTTAGTGCATTTTATCTTGTCTGGTTTGTACAAAGCCGTTTGCAAGTTGTCTCCCCCATTGGACTATGAGCTCCTTGAGAATAGGGGCTGGTTTTTGCCTTATGTTAACCAAAAGTCTTAACTCCACAAGACATGAGTTGTAACTTGATTATTACAAGATAAAGGAACATGCTTGTTGGAACTACTTATGCCAAGTACAAATACAGGTGGAGTCTTAGGTATTTGTGGGTTACAGCAAAAAGGTGGTGGGGGGGGTCAAAGGAGAGGGGAAAAGGATGAGTCCCCTTCCCAAAGTGAGGAAAAAGGGGACAGTAAGGCAGGGGTGAGAGCATGAGTGAGCAGGATGGCAGGGACTGCATTAATTTCCTTTGGGAACTGTTAGACCATGAAGATAGGATGGTCTGCTTATCTACAAGGGTTCCAGATAAAAACAGTGTATCATTCTGAAGTAGAATGGCTGGCACCAGGTTCAACTCTCAAGGGCACATTGAGAGAGTTCAGTTATGGTTAGAAGTACCAAATTATGTTAGCTCAGGGAGCTTCATTATGGAAAATAGGGCAACTCAAGAAAACATTCAGGGAGCCCCTCCTCACTTGGTATTCCCTGATTACAACACAATGCCTAGAAAATAGTAGGCACTTAATTGAATTGTTGATAACTTGACATGTAGAGGGGGTGGCCTTGTAAAGATGGCCCGTTTCTTCCTTAGAGCATATATAGAGCATTTTTCACAATGCTCCTGCACTAGCCTCTTCATCATAAACTTCAATGTTAGTGTTGCTGAGTAGATCAGCATTCTGAAATCCTGTTTTTTAAAAAAAGAAAGAAAAAAAAAGGAGGGGCAGAGCCAAGATGGTGGAGAAAAGCCAGGAAGTTGTCTGAGTTTTCCCGTGTTTCCCTCAAAAACAACATTAAATCAAGCCTCTAAACAGATTCTGGAACTACAGAACCTACAAAAAGAGAGACACAATCCTCCTAGTTGAGATAATTTAGAAGACTTCAGGAAAGGTCTGTCTCACCTGGGTGAAAGGGGGGCAGCTCAGCTCAGTGATCAGCTCCACACTGCTGCAACTCTACACAGCTGGGAGTGGGGCAGCTCAGAGCAGTAAGAAGCTTGCAACAGTGACCCCTGTGCCCCAGGACCAGACTTCAACTTTATAAGTTTAAAAATAGGCTACAACATGAGCAAGACACAAAAAAGAACCCTTACCATTGACAGCTTCTATGGTGAAAGGGAAGACCAAAATTCAAACTCAGGTGAGTTTGTCAAAATGCCTACAAGTGAAGACTCAAGTGGGAAGATGATCTTGTCTCAAGACCAAAAAGCCTTTTTTGAAGGGCTCAAAAAGGCTTTTAAAATGAGAAAGGTAGAAGAAAAAATGGAGAGAGAAATGAGTTACACTGCAAAAAGAAGCACAAAAATTGACTGAGAAAAACAATTACTCTAAAAATACAATTGGCCAAATGGAAAAAAAAAAGTGCAAAAGCTTACTGAGGAAAATAATGCCTTAAAAATTACAATTGGGCAGATGGAAGCTAATAACTCGATGAGATACCAAGAATCTGTTGAGCAGAATTAAAAGCCTGAAAAAATAGAAGAAAATGTGAATTATCTTACTGGAAAAACAACTGACCTGGAAAGTAGATCCAAGAGAGATAATCTCAGAATTATTATTGGACTACCTAAAAGCAATGATCAATAAGAGAATTTAGATACCATATTCCAGGAAATTATCAAGGAGAGAACTGTCCTGAAATTGTAGAGTCAGAGGATAAAATCATCATTGAAAGAATCCACCGATCACCTCCTGAAAGAGACCCCAAAAGTAAAACTTCAAGCAATATTGCAGCCAAACTGCAGAATTATCAGGTGAAGGAGAAGATACTCCAAGCAGCCAGAAAGAAACCATTTAAATATCATGGAGCCACAGTCAGGATTGCATAGGACCTGGCAGCTTCAACATTAAAGGATCACAGGGTTTGGAATATGATATTCAGGAAGGCAAAGGAGCTTGGATTACAACCCATAATCAACAACTCAGCAAAGCTGATCGTTCTTTTTCAGAGGAAAAGATGGGCATTCAGTGAAATGGAGGACTTCCAAGGCTTCCTGAGAAAAAGACCAGAACTGAATAGAAAATTTGATTTCCAAATACAAGACTCAAGAGAAATATAAAGAGCTAAACGTGGGGGCGAGGGGGAGGGGGGGATGGTTCAATGATGTTAAACTGCTTGCATCCCTATGAGGTAGGATAATACTTTGAACTCTGGGGATCTGTATGTCTGTTAAGGTATTGTTATTAAATTGACTTTGGTGTGATGATATAAAGAAACTTAAGGGGTAGAATAAAAGAAGACTAGGGGGAGGAGAGGAAGGGGGAGTTGGAATGGGGTTAATTACATCATCTGAAGAGGCACAAAAAGAACCCATTACAATAGAGGGAAAGAAGGGAGGAGTGAGCATTCTTTCAACCTTACTCTCATCAGATTTGGTTTAGGGAGGGAATAAAATACACTACCATTTGTATAAAGTAACTTAGCTTACCTTTTAAGGAAACAAAAGGGGGAAAGGGTGGTATTGATAGGAGGGAGGGTAGGAAGGGGGGAAGGGGCAAGGAAAAGAAGGGCAGCTGATAAAAGGGAGGGCAGATTGAGGGAGTCATTGGTCAGAAGCAAAACACTGGTCAAGAAGAATAGGGTGAAAGAAGGGAAAAAAGTACAAACAAAGGGGAAAAGAGGATGGAGGGAAATAAACAGTTAATAATCTTAATTGTGAATGTGAATGGGATGAACTCTCCCATAAAACAGAAGCAAATAGCAGAGTGTATTAAAAATCAGAATCCTACAATATGTTGTTTACAAGAAACGCATTTGAAGCAGAGAGATACACACATAGTAAAGGTTAAAGGTTGGAACAATATATTATGCTTCAGCTGAAACCAAAAAAGCAGGGGTAGCTATTCTTATCTCAGACAAAGCAAAAGCAAAAATATATCTAAAGGAGATAAGGGCAGTTAGGTGGCACAGTGGATAGAGCACCAGCCCTGGATTCAGGAGGACATAAGTTCAAATCTAGCCTCAGACACTTAACTAGCTGTGTGACCCTGGGCAAGTCACTTAATGTCAATTGCCCCACCAAAAAAAAAGAGAGAGCGAGCTAGAGAGATAAAGAAGGAAACTACATCTTGATAAAAGGTATGGTAGATAATGAAGTAATATCAATACTAAACGTGTATGCACCAAATTGGTATAGCATCCAAATTCTTAGGAGAGAAGTTAAATGAGTTACTAGAGGAAATAGCAAAACTATATTAGTGGGGGATCTGAACCTTCCCCTCTCAGAATTAGATAAATCTAACCACAAAATAAATAAGAAAGAAGTTAGAGGTGAATAGAATATTAGAAAAGTTAGATATGATAGATATCTGGAGAAAACTGAATGGGGATAGAAAGGAATATGCCTTTTTCTCAGCGATACATGGCACATACTCAAAAATTGACCATGTATTAGGGCACAAAAACCTCATAGTCAAATGTAGAAAGGCAGAAATAGTAAAAGCATCCTTCTTAGATCATGATGCAATAAAAAATTACATGTAATAAAGAACCGTGGAAAGGTAGACTGAAAATTAATTGGAAACTAAACAATCTCATCCTAAAGAATGGGTGGGTTGGGGCAGCTAGATGGCACAGTGGATAAAGCACCGGCCCTGGATTCAGGAGTACCTGAGTTCAAATCTGGCCTCATACACTTAACACTTACTAGCTGTGTGACCCTGGGCAAGTCACTTAACCATCTTTGCAGATGATATGAAGATATACTTAGAGAATCCTAAAGAATCAACTAAAAAACTGCTTAAAGCAATCAACAACTTTAGCAAAATTGGAGGAGATAAAATAAACCCACGTAAATCATCATAAACCAACAAAGTCCAGCAGCAAGAGATAGAAAGAGAAATTCCATTTAAAGTAGTGTTAGTTAATATAAAATACTTCGGAGTCTGCGTGCCAAGACAGACCCAGAAACTCTATGAACACAATTACACAACACTTTTCACACAAATAAAATCAGATCTATTTAATTGGAAAAATATCAATTGCTCATGGACAGGCCGAGCTAATATAATAAAAATGACAATTCTACCTAAATTAATCAGTGCCATGCCAATCAGACTACCTAAAAATTATTTTATAGAGTTAGAAAAAATAACAAAATTCACCTGGAAAAACAAGGCAAGAATATCAAGGGAACTAATGAAAAAAATGCACAGGAAGGTGGGGTAGCTGTACCAAATTTGAAGCTATACTATAAAGCAGCAGTCATCAGAACTATTTTGGGGGCGACTAGGTGGCGCAGTGGATAAAGCACCGGCCCTGGATTCAGGAGTACCTGAGTTTAAATCTGGCCTCAGACACTTGACACTTACTAGCTGTGTGACCCTGGGCAAGTCACTTAACCCCCATTGCCTGGCAAAAAACCAAAAACCTATTTGATACTGGCTAAGAAATAATGATGGATCAATGGAATAGGTTAGGCACAGGAGACACAGTAGTAAATGACTATAGTAATCTACTGTTTGATAAACCCAAAGACTCCACCTTCTGCAATAGGAACTCCGTATTTGGCAAAAACTGCTGGGAAAACTGGAAGATAGTATGGCAGAAACTAGGCATAGACCAACATTTTATACCTTATACAAAAATAAGGTCAAAATGGGTTCAAGATTTAGACATAAAGGGTGACACCATAGATAAATTAGGAGAGTAAAGAATAGTTTACCTCTCAGATCTAGGGAAAGGAAAATAATTTATGTCCAAACAAGAGATAGAAAATATTATGAAATGCAAGATGGAAAACTTTGATTACATTAAATTAAAAAGGGTTTGTACAAACAGAAGCAATGCGGCCAAAATTAGAAGGGAGGCAGAAAACTGGGAAACAATTTTTACAACCAGCATTTCTGATAAAGGCCTCATTTCTAAAATGTATCAGGAACTAAATCAAATTTATAAGAATCCAAGTCATTCCTGAATTGAGAAATGGTCAAAGGATAAGAACAGGCAGTTTTCTGATAAAGAAATCAAAGCTATCTATTGCCATATGAAAAAATGCTCTAAAATCACTACCACCTGACACCTACCATATTGGCTATTATGACAAAAAAGGAAAATAATAAATGTTGGGAGAAGCTGTGGGAAAAAATGGAGCACTAATGCATTGTTGTCGGAGCTGTGAACTGATCCAACCATTCTGGAGATCAATTTAGAACTATGCCAAAAGGGCTATGGGACTGTTCATACCCTTTGACCCAGTGGTACCACTGCTAGGTCTGTATCCCAAAGAGATCATAGAAAAGGGAAAAGGACCCATATGTACAAAAAATATTTATAGCAGCTCTCTTCATGGTGGCAAAGAATTGGAAATTGAGGGAAGGCCCATCCATAGGGGAATGGCTAAACAAGTTGTGGTAGGGGGCAGATAGGTGGCACAGTGGATAAAGCACCAGCCCTGGATTCAGGAGGACCTGAGTTCAAATTAGACCTCAAGACACTTGACATTTACTAGCTGTGTGACCCTGGGCAAGTCATTTAACCCTCATTGCCCTGCCAAAGACCAAAAACACAATCAAAAGAAAGAAGGAAACAAATTGTGGTATATGAATGTAATGGAATACTATTGTGCTGTAAGAAATGATGAGCAGGAGGAGTTCAGAGAAACCTGGAAGGACTTATATGAATTGATGCTGAGTGAAAGGAGCAGAACCAGGAGAACATTGTACGTGGTAACAGCAACATTGTGTGATAAACAATGGTGATAGACTTGGCTCTTGTCAGGTTGTCAGTACAACGATCCAAAACGGTTTCAAAGAACTCATGATAAAAAATGTTCTCAACATCCAGAAAAAAGAACTGAATTCTGTTTTGTGTTTTTGTTTGTTTTCTTTCAGGGCAATGGGGGTTAAGTGACTTGCCCAGGGTCACACAGCTAGTAAGTGTCTGAGGCTGAGTTTGAATTCAGGTCCTCCTGAGTCCAAGGCTAGTGCCTTATCCACTGCAACACCTAGCTGCCCCTAAGAACTGAATTCTGAATGCAGATTGAACCATATTTTTTCTACTTTTGGACTTTTTTCCCCTTTTTGAGGTTTTTACCTTGTGCTCTGATTCTTCTTTCATAAGATGACTAATGTAGAAATTTGTTTAATTGTACATATACAACCTATATCAGACTGCTTTCCATCTTGCAGGGAGGAGAGAGGGAAGGGAGGGTGGGAGAAAAAAAATTGTAGCTAAAAATTTTGTGAAAACAAATTTTGAAAACTATCCTTATATGTAACTGGAAAATAATTAAATGCTTTTTAAAAAGTCTTATCTTTCATAAAAGCAAGATCATTGTGGTAAAGATGAAAAGTGATTCAACTCAGAGCACAACTTGTTTTCTTTAAAAAAATTTTTCTACATATCTAAGTACCTTATGAGTTTAGTCTTCAAAATATCACACATAAATGTTTTCTAGAATTAATTTTATTGTTTCCAGTTGCTCCCCCTTAGTAGCCCTTCCTGCTTCCCTATAGCTCTTCTGTTCTTTTCAACTCTGAAAACATTTGAACACTGTGGTAGAGCTATCGCTATGCAACAATATTTGCTTGAGACAATGGTTTTTTCCTGAACCCTCAAATTCTTGTGTAGGCTGTGGAAAGAAACCTGAACGATACCAGAGCAAGAGCTCTATATCCTGCTCCTCTTTCTTTTAATCAGACCTTCAAGGACACCTGGTCTTAAGCTACAGACTACATATACAACACTGTGTGTGACCATCACAGTAAGCCAATTAATGTCCAACCAGTTTTGTTTCGTTTTTTAAAAGCCTGTTCAAAGAATAAAAGAGACTAGAGTAAGGGAAAAGATTTTCTAGGAAGAAAGAAATACTGGTAACTCAACTCTCTCATTTTTCTTGACTCTCTTTGTTTTTCTCATGATGTGTTGAGTTGTGCTTATTTCTGAAAACCCCTTAGGTTTTTTACCTGTTTTCCTTTTTTCTAAACTGTGACATATCTTTTCTAGGCAAACTCAGTGGGATCCTCCTACTTGGGAAAGCCCAGGAGATGAGGCCAACCTTGAACATGAGGCTGAAATGGACCTGGGAACACCAACTTATGATGAAAACCCCATGAAGGTGAGTATGGCCTTTTTTTCCCCTCTATTCACCAGGGGCCAAGTGGTTTGTCACTGCTCTCTTCGCAAAAATAAGAGTCTACATTATCTCAGGATGTCTTTAAAAGATGCTGTGGTTCTTTTTAAACTCTAGTCTCATCTGAAAGTTGTACTCAGTGTTTGTTAATTCAGTCCTGGTTCATTTATTGTTATGAAATGAAGTTAAATTGGTTACATAATACCTCCACAGATGTGATAGTCTGTAGTTCAAAGAAAGAAAAAAAAAACCTTCACAATCCCATTTTGTTCCCCTACCCCCCTGTCATGCCTTTTGGAAAAGAAAAGTTGAGAAGGTTGCATTCCTCCCTCCCCAACTTTTATCTGATAAGAGCAATGCAGAAACAAAAGATTTGGGATATTGTTTTTTCAAATCAAATATGTAAAATATTATACAGTAAAAACAATCCAAAAAACTATACAATAGTGACTCTCTCCACTTATAAGGCAGATTATCTACCTAAGATTGAAACAACCTGGAGGAAGTAATAAAGGGTTTTTCACAATTTAATTCTGCTCATGTTTATAATATCATTGTCATCTAGTGTGATAATCTACCCTTTAGACCAGAACATTCAGTTTTTGCTATGTGAACTGTTTGGAACTATTCTTACCTCATTCTTTTAAGTGCCTGGCTAAGCAGTCAGCTTTGTGTCCCTTAATTCCAAGGACTAGTTTCTTAGGAGAAGACAATCATAGTCTTGTCCTTTAGTTATTTATGTAGTTATAGCCTTATGCTGAATATTGGGGTGAAATATAGAAGTTAAAGTATTAAAACCTATCCTTGTCTTCAAAGAGTTTCTCTATAAGGAGATAAAACTCCCATTATCTATATCTATATCTATATATCTATATATAGATATATATATAGATATATAGATATAGATATATGGAATAAAATATTAATGTATTGTTTAACTTTGTTGTGTACACTAAGTGCCAGCAGAATTTGTTAGGAAGAAGTCATTGAGTTATGAATGGGTCGACATTTTCAAGGAGAAAGTAACATTTTAGCTAGGCTGTGAAGAAGAGCTATTTGCATAGATGAAAGGAGATGTGTAGAGTGGAAATTGCTCTGAACTTGAACTCAGGAAGACCTGCCTAAATATGTGAGCTCCAAAAGTCAGTGGCTGTGATTATGTCTGTCAGTTTTACCTCTCTGAATTTGAATTTTCTAATCTGTTAAATGGAGCGAATAATTAGTCCCTTAGGATTTTGTGTGGAAAAGATAAGATACACTAAAAAGTGCTATATAAATGGCAATTGTTATAAAAAGTTTTGAGAAGACTTTTTTCATTTGATTTGCTGTTTCACAGCCCTGTTGCTTCCTGTGGATTCTTGATAAATAGTATCCTAAATCAGGGATCTACTGAAAGTCTAGGGATGGGATTGCACAATGATAATCATACCTATAATGTCCAACAGTAGAGCTAATGTATTGCCTACTGATCCTCTAGCATATCCAAGGATGAATCAAGACATAGTTTATGTCAATATTTGAGTTAGTCATTAAACATTTATAAGTGCCCTCTATGCTGAGCTCTGGAAATACAAAGAAAGGCAAAAGACAATCGCTCCTCTCAGGGAATTCAGAGACAACATACAAGCAACCATATACAAAAAAGCTATATACAGAACTTATTATTATTGTTTTCTTGTTTATTTTTGTGGGGCAATGAGGGTTAAGTGACTTTCCCAGGGTCTCACAGCTAGTAAGTGTCAAGTGTCATAGATTGGATTTGAACTCAGGTCTTCCTGAATCTAGGGCTGGTGCTTTATCCACTGTACCACCTAGCTTACCCTAGACTTAAATTTCTTAAAGGAAACAATTCATTTGTTACTTTATTTCTCTCTGATTGATTAGATCTAAATATTGGAAGAAAATACCATATTTCAGTCATTTTGCAGGTTGGAAATTCACTATTTGGTCATATATTCTCTTTCTTAGGTCATGAAACATGTAATAATGAGTATATTGCTAAAGACATCAAGTTTGTAGTGGGCCTCAAGGCTAGTCAGAAAAAAATCAAGAGAACCAGGGCTATCACTCTCCTCTATGGGTATCTGAGCAGAAGAAATTTTATTTTCTTATTCTTTTATAATTCCCTACTTGAAGATCAAATCTCACAGCAATGTATAAATCTATTTTTCATTACTTAAAATGAATAATGTGGTCAGGCTTCTTCCTTAAGATTAAAATCTAAATTTTAAACAGCAATACCAACAACAATAGCTAGATGTAATCTTAACCCGAAAGAAGAAACTTTTTCAATTTTTAGTCAAGTATCCCAATGATTTATGTGGCTAAGATAATTAACAATAAACCAATTGTCAAGAGACGATAGGAAACTTACATAATTTTAATACTTTTGGTAACCAAATGGAAATACTTTTTAAAAATTTTTAATTTTCATTGATAATTTTATTTTTATATCATGTTCGTTTCCATATATCCCTGTCCCTTCCTCAGAGAGCCAGTTCCTATAAAAGAATAAGAAGGAAAGTAAAGTAAAGAAAGTTTGGCAAAACTTGACTAGCAGATCAAATTAATCTGACAAATACATGGTATCTCAAAAAGTCTTGGTGCAATTTTAACCTATTAAATTGGGGATAGCTTGTATATGTACTTTTCCTTATACTGAAGTCCTCAAGTTGTACAAAGAAGAACCAGAGCTATAATTTCTCATCTCTTTGACACCATGCTTTGTCATTATTTTCCCAGTGTTCTGTTTTCTTTTCTTCCTTACATTTACTTTGCCGTAATTTTTGTATGTATGTATATATTTTTTTCTGGTTTTGTATCAATTTGCATCAACTCATCAGTCCTCAGTGCTTCTATATTCTTCATTTTAATTATTTTACACCTTCCACTAATGTTCAGTTACATATTGTATCACAGTTTATTTGGCTGCTATTTCCAGTTAATAAGAATTCACTTGGTTTCCAGTTGAGCTACTGTAACAAAAAGAGCTGCTATAGCAGTCCTTAGCACCAGTATTTTGCTGTATATAAGACCTTTCTGGTTGAGCTACCGTAACAAAAAGAGCTGCTATAGCAGTCCTTAGCACCAGTATTTTGCTGTATATAAGACCTTTCTGTCTTTGTCTTCCTTCAGATATATGCTTAATCATCAGTAGGATTTGGGGGACAAAAGGCATAGGTATTTTAATATCTTTTTTTGTTTTTGTCACACAGCCAGTAAGTGTCAAGTGTCTGAGGCCGGATTTGAACTCAGGAACTCCCTGAATCCAGGGCCAGTGCTTTATCCACTGAGCCTCCTAGCTGCCCCTCATTTTAATATCTTTATTACAATCCTAAATGGCTTTCTAAAATAATTGGTCCTCTTCATGGCTCCAGCACTATTATTTTAATGTACCAGTCTTTCCACAGCATCTCTAATACTGACTGTTCCTAGCTTTTCATTCTCTTTGCTAATCTGCTGTATGTAAGGTAGAACCTTTGATTAGTACTTTTTTATCCTTTTCTTTTTAGTGATTAGGAGCAGCTTTTTTTTTTTTTTTTGGTCAGGGCAATGAGGGTTAAGTGACTTGCCCAGGGTCACACAGCTAGTAAGTGTCTAGTGCCTCGGGCCAAATTTGAACTCAGGTCCTCCTGACTCGGGGGCCAGTGCTTTATCCACTACACCACCTAACTACCCCCAGGAGCAGCCTTTTTTAATGGGTTGTTAATAGTCTATGATCAATTCCCCAGGTAGTTTTGAGAACTATTCACATCCTTTGACCATGGATGTATTGGGAAATGGTCAGACCCTCGGTTATGGAAATGTTAGTAATAAGATGAGGTAGTGGCATTAAAAGTAACAGATCATTAATTGTGTATATATAAGTACATGCAGGGGCAGCTATGTGGTGCAGTTGATAGAGCACCGGCCCTGGATTCAGGAGGACCTGAGTTCAAATCCGGCCTCAGACACTTAACACTTACTAGCTGTGTGACCCTAGGCAAGTCACTTAACCCCACTTGCCTCACCCCCCCCCCCCCAAAAAGGTACATGCAAATTGTGGAGTATATGATAGATTGTGTCCCTTTTAACACTACTTGGTTAGCAGTGACTTTTTTTTTTAAGTGAGGCAATTGGGGTTAAGTGACTGGCCTAGGGTCACACAGCTAGTAAGTGTTAAGTGTCTGAGGCCGGATTTGAACTCAGGTCCTCCTGAATCCAGGGCCGGTGCTTTATCCACTGTGCCACCTGGCCGCCCTAGCAATGACTTCTTAATAAATATCCTTAATAGACTACTTTTTCAAGGAATGAAAGATATCCTTTAACCAAATTTCAAAATGCTTTATAAATGCCAGCAGTTACTATCATTATCCTTATCCATCTGGTGCTTAGGAATGGGATAGACAGGCCAAAGGGGATAGGTAAAGCAAAACTAAAATGATAGATCACATTATACTACAGTGCTTAAGGACTGACTTTTTATCATTCATCTGTGTGAAAACTCAAGTATTCCACTAGAAGACCCTCAATGTAGCCTTCTGTTTAATTTGTGTGTTGTTGTTTGGGGTTTTTTTTTAGTGAGGCAATTGGGGTTAAGTGACTTGCCCAGGGTCACACAGGTAGTAAGTGTTACGTGTCTGAGGCTGGATTTGAACTCAGGTACTCCTGACTCCAGGGCTGGTCCTCTATCCACTGCGCCACCTAGCTGTCCCTCTTTAATTTGTTTTAAGCCTATTACCTCATGACTCTTCACCCCATCCCATCCCCTCCGGCCTGCGCGCCCTCCCCCCCCCCCCCAAAAAAAAAAAGTGTCTAAAGGATCTTACTAGCACTGCAAGTGCTAAAAATGGTTTCTTTGTTTGGGGGCATTTTTCACGCTCTTCCCCACTCTATCCTGATTAATTTGATTGGTAGATCAAAGAGAAGTATTCTTATTATTTTTTTGTTTTGTTTGTTTTTTGGTTGGGCAGTGAGGGTTAAGTGACTTGCCCAAGGTCACACAGCTAGTAAGTGTCCATTTAATTTTTTTTTTATAACATTTTAACTTCTAAGCCATGTCCCTCCCTCCCTTCCCACTTTGCTTTAGAAAAGGCTGCCATTTCGGGGCAGCTAGATGGCGCAGTGGTAAAGCACTGACCCTGGATTCAGGAGTACCTGAGTTCAAATGCAGCCTCAGACACTTGACATTTACTAGCTGTGTGACCCTGGGCAAGTCACTTAACCCTCATTGCCCTGCAAAAAAAGAAAAAAGAAAGATAAGGCTGCCATTTCTCTCTCTCTCACATACACCCTCTCACTCATACTCATTCACACACCATACTACACAAAATTCTGTTTATCAGTACTTGGTCTAAAGGTGGGTAGCATCTTCCTTCATAGGTCCTTTGTATTTGATTTGAGAATTTGAAATATTCAGAATAACCTAGTCATTCACAGTTATTCTTCAGTGTTGCTGTGTACAGTATTCTCTTGCTTCTGATCATTTCACTGTTATTTCATGCAAGTCTTTCCATGTTATTCTAAAATCAACCTGCTCATCATTTCTTTTTGTTTGTTTTTTGTAAGGCAGTTGGGGTTAAGTGACTTGCCCAGGGTCACACAGCTAGTAAATGTTAAGTGTCTGAGGTCGGATTTGAACTCAGGTCCTCCTGACTCCAGGACTGGTGCTCTGTCCACTGTGTCACCTAGCTGCCCCCTGCTCACCATTTCTTACAGTAATGTAATATTCCATCACAATCATATACCACAACTTGTTATAGATATTTTAGAACATAGAGCTTCTTTTCCTTTTTCCCTGATCATCTTGGGAAACAGACCTAATAGTGGTACATGTGGGTTAAAGAGTATGCTCAGTTTTATAATTCTTTGGGCATCATTCCAGATTATTCTCCAGAATGGTTGGATCAGTGGACAATTCCACCAACAATGTATTAGTGTTCCCACTTTTCAACATCCTCTCCCACATGTGTAATTTCTTCTATAATTTTAGCCAATCTGATAGGAGTGAGATGACATCTGAAAGTTGTTTCAGTAAAGATTTAGAATACGTTTTCATATGATTACAGCTTTGATTTTTTTACAGTTGAAAAACTGCTTGTGTTCATACCCTTTGACCATTTATCAGTTGGAGCATAACTCATCTTATACATTGCACATTTTCTGTATATTGGAGATATGAGACCTTTATCTGAAAAACTCTAAAAATTTTCCCCCAATTTTCTGCTTTCTTTCTAATTTTGGCTACATTGATTTTATTTGTAGAAAACCATTTTAATTTAATTTAATCAAAATTATCCATTTTATATCTCATGATGCTCTCTCTCTTGTTCATCCATAAATTCTTATTCAGTCCATAGGTCTTATAGTTAATATATTCCATTTTATTTTGATTTATTTACGATATCTTCCTTTATATATGAGTCCCATATGCATTTTGACCATATCTTGGTAAATGGTGTAAGATATTGATCTATATACAATTTCTGCTAGACTGCTTTTCAATTTTCCCAGCAGTCTTTACCAAATAGTGAATTCTTATTCCAGAAGCTTAAATCTTTACATTTGTCAAACACAAGGTTACTTTAAGCTACTACTGTGTGTTGTATGTCTACTCTGTTCCATTGATCCACCTTTCTGTTTTAATCTGGTACTGCTAAACTACCTTCCTTAACATTTTTTTCCCATTAATACTTTTGATGTTTCTGACCTTTTGTTCTTCCAGATGAATTTTGTTATTATTTTTTCTAGCTCAATAAAATAGGTGGGGGTTTTTGTTAATTTAATTGGGATGGCTTTGAATAAGTAGATTAGGTAGAATACTCATTTTCATTATATTGGCTTTGCACATCCATGAGCATTTAATATTTCTCCAATTATTTAAACCTGACTATATAAAAAGTGTCTTGCAATTATATTCATGTAGTTCCTGGGTTTGTGGTGGTCAGTATATTCAGGCATTTTATGTTGTCTCTGGATATTTTCCCCATTTAAAGTATCCATCTCTTCTTATGAGATGTTATATATTAAAATGCTAATGGTTGGGGCAGCTAGGTGGCACCGGCCCTGGGGTCAGGAGTACCTGAGTTCAAATGTGATCTCAGACACTTGACACTTATTAGCTGTGTGACCCTGGGCAAGTCACTTAACCCCAACTGCCTCACCAAAAAAAAAAAAAAAGGTAAAATGCTAATGGCTTATGTGGTATATCATATCCTGATACTTTGCTAAAATTATTGTTTCACCTAGCTTTTTATTTGAATCTCTGATTTGCCAAATATCATCTACAAAAGGAAATGGTTTATTACCTCAATTTCTTTTTCTTCTCTTATTGCTTTTGCTAACACTTCCCCTTTTTATTTATTTATTTATTTTGGGTGAGGCAATTGGGGTTAAGTGACTTGCCTAGGGTCACACAGCTATTAAGTGTCAAGTGTCTGAGGCTGGATTTGAACTCAGGTACTCTGAGTTCAACACTTCTAATACAATATTCAATAATATTGGTGATAAAATGGACATCCTTGTTTGGGTGAGGCTTCTATCTTATCTGCGTTATGAATAATGCTTACTAGATGGTTTTAGATAGATGCTTCTTATCAATTTTAAACCTATTTTCAGCTGTTTTGTGTACTGGGAATGAGTATTCTATTTTGTCAAAAGCTTTTTCTGCATCTATTGCTGTAATCTTAGTATTTTTGTTACTTTTGTTATTGATATAACCAATTATGGTAATAGTTTTCCTTATGTTAAACCATCCCTGCATTCCTGGCATAAATCCCACTTGTCCACATTGTTAAATCTTTGTGATATGTTGTTGTACTCTCCTAGCTAGAATTTTATTTAGGATTTTTGGGTCCTCATGCAAATCTTATGCTAATTTTCTTTCTCTGTTTTCTTTCTGATTTGGGATCAGACCATATTTGTTTCATAAAGAGTTTGGTAGGACTCCTTTGCCCATTATTCCAAATGATTTGTTTACTCTTGGAATTAGTTGATCTTTAAATATTTGGTAGAATTCACTTGTAAATTTATCAGTTCCTGATGTGTTGTTTTTCCCCCCGCCTTAGGAAGCTCATTGTTGGCCTGTTCAATTTCTTTTTCTAAAATATATTTATTTAGATACTCTTATTCCCTTCTGTTAATCTAGGCAGTTTGTACTTGTGTAGTCTTCTATTTCACTTAAATTATTAAGTTTATTAGCATATAATTCAGTATAATAAGCTAATAATTGCTTGAATTTTATCTTTATTAGTGGTATATTCACCCATTGACTCTTATTAAATATAATTTTATTGCATTATTATCTAAAAAGGATGCATTTAACTATAAAGTTTTTATGCCCTAATATATGGTCATTTTTTTATAGGTAGGGTGTACTACTGAGAAAAGGGTGTATTCCTTTATTCCCACTCAATTCATTTCTAGGTATATATCTCATTTGGCTTACCTAAGATTCAATTCATCTCTTTTACTTCTTTCTTACTTCTTTTTTTATTAGAATTATCTAGTTCTGCAAGGGGAAGATTGAAGTGGGTCCCACCCCGCCACACACACACACACACACACACACACACACACACACACACACACACACTATTATAGTGGGTTTTTGTTTTTTTTCCCAATTCTACCTGTAATTAATTTAGCTTCTCCTTTAAACATTTGGATGCGCATACACAAAAAATTTTGGATGTTGTTACATTTAGGTCTAGTGTTAATTACTTCAGTGATTTAGCATTGATATACTTTAGTATAGATTGACTTCATTATCTATGTCAGGGCTTAAAATTTTTCCACTCGCAAGCCCTTTTTGCCCAAGAAATTTTTACAGGTCCTCGGATTTCTAGGTCTATAAAATAGCGATGCTTAACATAAGATTTTTCAAGACCCCTTCATTCAGTTATGAGACCTGATACAGGGTCATGACCCACAGTTTAAGAAGCTTTGATCTGTTACTTTTTATCATAATGTAGTTTCCCTTTTTGTCTTTTAATCTATTTTAGTTTTAACTTTGTCTGAAATCATGATTGCTACCCCTGCTTTTTTTGCATCAGCTGAAGCATAATTAATTTAACTCCAGCCCTTTATTTTCACTTTGTCTCTGTCTGTGTGTCTGTCTCTCTCTCTCTCTCTCTCTCTCTCTCTCTCTCTCTCTCTCTCTCTCTCTCTCTGTTTTTGCAGGGCAATAAGGGTTAAGTGACTTGCCCAGGGTCACACAGCTAGTAAGTGTCAAGTGTCTGAGGTTGGATTTGAACTCAGGTACTCCTGATTCCAGTGCTGGTGCTTTATCCATATGTGTATTTCTTATTATTAAATGTTTTACTTGTTTAAAAACAAAACATATTATCAGATTGTAGTTTTTAATCCATTCTGTTATCCATTTTCATTTTGACTCTATCCCATTCACATTTCAAAGTTATAATTACTAGTTGATTATTTCCTTCCATCCTATTTTTCCTCACTGTGTATCCTTTTCTCCCTTTCTTTTTTACCCTATCCCTCATCAGGTCTCTAATTTACTTCAGCCCACTGCCATCCAATCCATACATCCTTCTAAAAATTCTCCCTTATCCAGTCCCTTTCCTCTCCCATTTCTTAATCTACTTACCCCTTCTTTCTTTTTTTTTGGTGAGGCAATTGGGGTTAAGTGACTTGCCCAGGGTCACACAGCTAGTAAGTGTCAAGTGTCTGAGGCTGGATTTGAACTCAGGTCCTCCTGAATTCAGGGCTGGTGCTTTATCTACTGTGCCACCTAGCTGCCCTTACTTACCCTTCTTAGAAGTCCCTCTCTTACCCTCTCTTCTTAGACTCCTATTTCTTGATCTGTACACCCTTCTAAGAATCCCTTCCTTTATTCTATCTCCTTATCCTCTTATTTCTTAGTCTGCACACTCTTCTAAGAGTTCCTCTCTTATCCCATCCCTTTGCCTTCCTATTTCTCTGTAAATTAAGACTTTTATACCCTTCTCTATTTGACCCAGTTCTGATGTGAATAAGATTCTAGCAGTACCAGCTCTCCACCCACTCCTGCCCTCCACTCTAAAATTTCTTCATTCATGCCCTGTGTTTGTATAATATAATTGCTGTTTTACTTCTCCCTACCCAATTTTATTTTTTATGGTAATCACATCATACTCAATGTAACCCCAAGCCTTCTGTCTGTATGTTCTTTCAAACTATACTAGTAATGATAATTTTTTTTAAGAGTTTTAGATAACCTTTTCCCATATAAGAAGTAAACAATTTGACCATACTAAATCCTTTATAATTGCTCGTTTATGTTTACCATGTGTTTCTCCTGATTCTTGTAGATCATATTTTCTAGTCAATTCTGGTCTTTTCCTCCTAAATGTCCATGTTTTTTTTCCCTGTAGGAAACAGGGAACTCAGCTTTGTGCTGGGTAAGTTATTCTTGCTTGTAAGCCCAGCTTCTGTGCTCTTTGGAGTATCATGTTCCATGTCCTGTAGTCTTTTAATCTAGAAGTTGCTAAATTTCATGTTATCCCAACTGTAGCAGCACAGTATTTAAATTGTTTCTTTCTAGATGCTTAAAGTATTTTTTCTTTGACTTAGAAGCTTTGAAGCTTAGTTATAATGTTCCTATGAGTTTTCACCCTGAGATCTCTTTCAGGTTATTTTGAGATTTTTTTTTTCATTTTCTGTTTTAACTTCTAGTTCTAAAACTTAAGGGTAATTTTTTTTTATAATTTATTGACATAGCATCTCTTTTTTATTATAACTTTCAGATAGTCCAACATTCTTATATTGTTTCTCCTTGATCTGTTTTCCAGGTCACTTGCTTTTCTAATGAGATGTTTCATATTATCTTCTATTTTTTCATTCTTTTGATTTAAAAAAATATATTTAATATTTTATTTTGCCCCAATTGCATATAAAAATAATTTGTAACATTCATTTTTAAAATTTTTGAGTTCCAAATTATCCCTTTCCCCCATCTTCCCTCATTGAAAGGGCAAGCAATTTTATATAGGTCTTGCATGTACAGTCATGCAAAACTTATTTCCATATTAGCTTTTTTTTGTCGAAGAAAAAACAGACACCCCACCCCCCAAAAAAGCCCAAGAAAAATAGTTTTAAAAAGCATGCTTTAATCTGCATTCGGACTCTTATCAATTCTTTCCTTTGGAGATGGATAGCATTTTCATAAATTCTTCGGAATTGTCTTGATTCATTGTATGGTTGAAAATAACTAAGTCATTCACAATTGATTATCATAGAGTATTGCTGTTACTGTATACAAGGTTCTCCTGATTTTGTTCATTTCACTTTGCATCAGTTCAGGTTTTTTTGAGAGTATCCTGCTTATCATTTCCTATAGGACAACAGTTTTTCATCACAGTCATATACCACAGCTTGTTCAGCCATTCCCCAATTGATGGGCATGCCCATAATTTCCAATTCTTTGCCACCATATAAAGAGCTGCTTTAAATATTTTTTGTACATGTAGGTCCTTTTCCTTTTTTACTCTCCAGAATGGTTGCATCAATTCACAGCTCCAATAGTGCGTTCCATGTCTCAATTTTTCCACATCCCTGCCATAATTTGTCCCTTTTCTGTCATCTTAGTCAATCTGATAGGTGTGGGGTGATACCACAGGGTTGTTATAATTTGCATTTCTCTAATCTGTAGTGATTTAGAACGTTTTTTCTTCTGACTATTTTATCTGAGAAATTCCTGTTGATATCCTTTGACCATTTATCATTTGGTGAATGGCTCTTGTTTTTATACATTTGATTCAGTTCTCTATATAGCTCAGAAATTAGGCCTTTATCAAAGAAACTTGATGTAAATTTTTTTTTTCACAGTTATGATTACTGTGTATTTAACTCCATCCCCATTTATTCTACTCTCTCTCCTTTCTGTCTGTTCTCAAGTGTTTTGCTTCTGACTACCTTCTCCCCCTCATCTACCCTCCCATCTATCAGCTCCCCTCACCTTTCTTACTCCCTTCTCATCCTCCTTTCCTGTAGGATAAGAAACATTTCTATACCCAACTGAGTGTGTACCTAATTCTCTCTTCAGGCCATTTTCATTGAGAGCAAGGTTCAAATGATCTCCCCTATTTTCCTCTCTACTGTAAAAACTATTTTGTACTTCTTATGTGAGATAATTTACTCCATTTTACCTCTCAATTTCCCCTTCTCTTAATGCATTTGTCTTTCTCATCCCTTAATTTTATTTTTTTTGGTTATCCCATCATTCATTTTACACCCAGGTTCTTCTTCTAACTGCCTTAATAATGAGCAAGTTCATAGATAGGAGTTACAAGTATCATCTTCCTATGTAGGAATGTAAACTGTTTAACTATTGAATCCCCTATGATTTCAATGTCCTTTTTGCCTTTTTATGCTTCTCTTGAGTCTTTGTATTTGAAAGTCAGATTTTCTTCTCACCTCTGGTTTTTCATCAGGAATGCTTTTAATAGAACTTTTGTTCTCTATTTCATTAAATGTCTATTTCCCCCTGAGGGATTATACAGATTTGCTGGGTAGGTTATTATTGGTTGTAATCCTTGCTCCTTTGACCTCTGGAAATACCATAGTCTAAACCCTCTGATCTTTTAATCTAGAAACTACTAAATCTTGTGCTCTCCTGATTGTGGCTCCATGATATTTGAATTATTTCTTTCTGACTGCTTTGCAATATTTTCTCCTTGACTTGGGAGCTCAGGAATTTGACTTCCAGGGGAGTTTACATTTTGGGATTTGTCTTAGGAAGTGATTGGTGGGTTTCTGTTTTACCTTCTGGTTCTAGAATATCAGGATAGTTTTCTTTGAAAATTTCTTGAAAAATGATATCTACACTCTTTTTTTGATCATAGCTTTGAAGTAGTTCAGTAATTTTTCAGTTACCTCTCCTTGAAGTATTTTCTATCTCAGTTTTTTTTCCAATGAGATATTTCACATTTTCTTTTATTATTTTTATTCTTTTGATTTTGTTTTGTTTCTTGTTGTCTCATAAAGTCATTAATTTCCCCTTCCCCAATTCTAATTTTTAAGGAATTATTTTCTTCTGTAAGTTTTTGGACCTCTTTTCCCAGTCGATTTTCTTATTTTCTTGCATTTTTCATATTTTCCCCTAATTTTTCTTAAGTCTCTCTTATTTTATTTGTCTTTTTAAAGTTCTTCTAAGAAGTCTTTTGGGGCTTATGACCATTTCCCATTTTTCTTTGTATTAGAAATAGCTGTTTTAACTTCACTGCCTTCTGAGTTTGAAACCAGATCTAGTCAGATTCTCTCTCCTTTTCTCTCCCTCCCTGCCCCCCCCCCCCTTTTTTCCCTTAATCTTTTTTTCCCCCTAGCATCTTATTTCTTGGCTGTTAATCTTATGTTAGAGTTGGGCTCTAGTTGGTATAGAACACTAGGATTAACTGGAGAAGGTAATGGCAAACCACTCCAGGACCTTTACTTTAAAAAAAAGAATCTTAAGTGGGGCCATGGAGAGTTGGACCCCACTGAAACAACTCAACAATAAGTGAAAGATAGTGTCTCAAGCTTCAGGCTTTTTGTGCTGTTGTTTTCAGAGCTCTCTATGGGGGCCTAATCTCAGGTAACCCTCTCTGCACCCGAGCTGTAACCAGGCCCCCCCAGCAGTGTTGTCACCAGCAGAAGAAGCTCTTACTCCCTGCAGATCTTCCTGGGACTGCAGGCTTCAGCTCATCCTTCTACCCTGAAACCAAAAGCAGCAATTCTGCTCTCCTTCAAGTGACCGCAACCAGCAAGGACCCCTCTCCTCTATAACCATTCTCACTGGCATAAACTTAGGTCTCACCTACAGTCACATCCTGGGACCCCCTCTGGTCAGAGGGGAGCCCTGCAATCTTAGCTGTCTGACCCCCAGAGTATTAGTAAATGGTCAGAAGTTCTTGAAGCTGAGGCTGCTGCCACACAGCTACCCCCAGTGCTTATTGTTTGTTGATTGGTAGGTATCTGCATTTCAGTCAGGCCAGGCCACCACCCTGGGAGGTCAGGTATTTCTTCAAATCCTCCCAAGTTGTCTTAGTCTGGACAACTGCTTGCTTTATGGTGACTTTTAATCATATCCACCACTCTAAATTCACTTTGAGGCATTATTTAAATAATTTGTGGGGGAATTTGGGAAAGCCAGGTAATTTCCTGCCATTCCACCATTTCCCCAGGATTCTTTTACTTGCATTCTTACTTTTCTCATTTTTGACTGTTGCTATATAAATATTTTACAGTTGTGTAATTAGAAATATACTTTCAACAGCATTTTAAAGTAAGCATTTCAAGAATTATCTCTTTAACAGACAAGAAAACTGGTGCTCATAATGCTTAACATTTACTTAGCACTTGAAGGTTGGCCAGTCTTTATCTGTTACCTCATTTGTTCCTCACAACTATCCTGTAAGATTGATGTTATTTTTCCTCTTTTACAGATGAGGACACTGAGGCTGAGAGACATTGTGATTTTTTTTCCCAGAGTCATCCTAGCTAGTCTGGACCATAACTTTCAAATTTTGCTCTCTCCCCCAATCCATGTAGGAGCCTAGTAGGCAAAGTGGCTTACCAAAAGCAAACCAGGGGAGGGTTTAGGTCTTCTGCTTCCAAACCCAAGGTTTTGCTATTTGTCTTTTACTGAAACTGTGGTTTCATTACTATGAGGTTCTACAGGCACATTTGCAGCTTATTTGCATTGTCACCTTGGAGAGTTTCCTGAGGCCCTTTCTGGCCCAGACTCACACAGCCAGCTGGAATCTATAACTGGAATCGAACTTGTCTTTCTTATGCTGCATTGCCTTTCAGCATTGTGCTAAATGTTCATAGCAGCTTATTTATATTGCATTTGTAAATTAGGAAGCTCTTTTCTTAGTAACCTTATGAAGTAGATAATATATATTTTTTTCAATTTGGCAGTTGGGGAAACAGGTTGAAGTCAACTCATTTGCTTGTAATCACACAGTTAATAAATTGAAAAACCCTAGCATTTGAACCAATTCTTAGCCACTACAAAAAGAGTTGCTATAAATATTTTTGTACAAATGGATCTTTTTCTCTTTTTTGGGGATGTCTTTGGGATATAAACCTAGCAGTGGTATTGCTGGATCAAAGGGTATGCACAGTTCTGTAGCCCTTTGGACATAGTTCCAAATTGCTTTCCAGAATGGTTGGATCTTTCCACAACTCCAGCAACAGTAGAATTGTGTCCCAGTTTTCCCATATCCCCTCCAACATCCAATATTTTCCTTTTTCGTTATATTTGCTACTCTGATAAATGTGAGGTGATATCTCAGAGTTATTTTAGTTTGCATTTCTCTGATCAATAGTGATTTAGAGCAAAACTATAGATAGCTTTGATTTCAAGAAGACTACTTCTGCATTGAATTTTTAAAGATAAAAATTTTCATGAGTGGACATTAACTGCTCTTTTAGTTAGCCATGTAGGTTATCCTTTGTTTTCCAGTCTTTCAAGCAGCTACAGAGCCACCTAAAAGTACTATCATGATCCATGTTTCAACATGAATATACCATAAGAATATAAAATGCCTCGCTAAAATCTGTGCACTTTGCCTGTAGTATCATCTTGACTAACCATTCTACCAAGTAAATAAGTTAGTCTGACAGTTTTTAGAAAATTCATACCAATCCCTAATAATCATTGCTTCTCTTTGTAAATGCTCACAAAATATCTATTTATTATAATTCATTTCAAACTTTGTCAAAAGATTGCCATTAAATTCATCAGACTATGGCTTAAAGTTCTTTGCCTCCTTTCAAAAAATTGGGGTACCATTTCTCTGCCTCTAGTCTTTTAGCACCTTATTCTCTACCATTCTAATGATGATTAAAGATCAATCATATATACATAGTTCCTGTGGTACATAGTCTATCCCTTTCAGGAAATACGATCTCATTTAGAGGAATTGAATATTCTCTTACTGTGAATCTTACCTATTTTAGGCCTCAGTTCAGTCTTTACCATTTTACAATTAAAAGTTGCTTGCTCTTTCTTTCTTTTTTTTGGTAAAGAATACAGGTAAGAATAAAAGAAGTGAAGTAGTCAATAATCATTTATTAAGCACTTAATATGTTCCAGGCACAGTGCTGAATGCTGTAATATCTTTGCGTATAGCATCTGCCCCAAGGAGAAAGCCTGTGTTTTTCTTGTTTTTCACCAAACTGTTTAGTATTTAAAAGGTTTTTTAATGTGCGGGGCAATGAGGGTTAAGCGACTTGCTCAGGGTCACACAGCTAGTGTCAAGTGTCTGAGGCCGATTTTGAACTCAGGTCCTCCTGAATCCAGGGCCAGTGCTTTATCCACTTCGCCACCTAGCTGCCCCCTATTATTTCCAGTTTTAATAGTTTAAACTTTGAAAACTTACTTTGATCTATTTGTCTCTTAGCCCATAACTACTTTAGAGCTCTGGTTGTCCTAGTTAGGACATGAATTAATTTGCTTATACTATTTAGCTGTTGGTTGGTTGGGGTGTGGTGTGTGTGTGTGTGTGTGTGTGTGTGTGTGTGTGTGTGTGTGTGTGTGTGTGTTTTAAATTCACTGGCATTCCATTAAAGATCTGCTAATGGGGTATGGCTTCTTCCCCAAGTAGCAGATTGGGTTCAGTAATCTCCTAGGTTTCTTCCTATATCACATACTAGAAAAATCTGAGATCCTCTTCCTAGAGCACGTTAGCCTGTTGTTGAATTTTGATATCTTCTGAGAAGTTCCATTTGAACATTCAGGCTCTAGGTATTTTTACCAGGTGAAAGAGAACTGTAATATATGTTCTGTGAGGTACTACAAAGTAAATGGAAGGGGAAAAAGGAAAGGGTCAGTAAACTCTT
Source organism: Dromiciops gliroides (assembly GCF_019393635.1). Lineage (NCBI taxonomy): Eukaryota > Metazoa > Chordata > Mammalia > Microbiotheria > Microbiotheriidae > Dromiciops > Dromiciops gliroides. Next base: position 668,769,699 of record NC_057861.1, read on the forward strand.
TGCAACTGAAACTGTGTTGTGAGAATTTGGCTATTTTCCAAAAGACTCATTGCATTTCTAGGGAAGGTGAGACATACAATAAAATGAAATGATCTGTATTCACAAAGCTTACTTTCCAGTGGGGAGATACAAGGACATATAGACTATATATAGAATATAAAGAGAGTAAATACAAATTAGTTAAATAAGAAATCATTTGAAAGGAAGGGCGCTGACAGTTGAGGAAAGTCAGGAAAGGCTCCATGTTGAAGATGATAGCTTGAGCTGCTTCTTGAAGTGAGGAATTTCATGAGGTAGAGCTGAAGCAAACAAGAGGTGGAATGTCTTGTATGAGGAGCGTGGAAAAGGTGGTTTGGCCGGGATTTCAGGTTGGAGCGGTAAAATAGTGTCCAGTGAGGCTGAAAAGATAGATTGTAGGAAAGAATATGAGGGGCTTTAAAAGCTAAACAAGGAGTTGATATTTGATCATAGAGGGAGTAAAGAGCCAAGAGAGTAAGTAGGAGAAGGACATAGATCTTTGCTTAAGGAAAATCAGTTTGGCAGCAATGTACAAGATGATTGAATTTGGTCTTTGCAATAATAATACAGGGAAGGGGCAAAGAAGGTTTGAACAAAGGTAAGGAGCTGTGTAAAGAGGAGATATCAAATGCTAAAGATACTATGGTGATAGAAATAGCAAAATTTAGCAATTGGTTAAATGCGTAGAGTGCGAAAACAAGGATCATGCTAAGGTTATGAAGGTGCTTTTGGTAAAAATAAAACTAGGGAATTTGGAAAGAGGTATGTTTGAATGAAAAGAGCTCTGTGCTGAGTTTTTTAAAAATTGATTGGGGTGGGAGCAGCTAGGTGGCGCAGTGGATAGAACACCGGCCCTGAAGTCAGGAGTACCAGAGTTCAAATCCGGCCTCAGACACTTAACACTTACTAGCTGTGTGACGCTGGGCAAGTCACTTAACCCCAAATGCCTCACTTAAAAAAAAAATTGATTAGGGGGCAGCTAGGTGGCGCAGTGGATAAAGCACTGGCCCTGGAGTCAGGAGGACCTGAGTTCAAATTCGGCCTCAGACACTTGACACTTACTAGCTGAGTGACCCTGGGCAAGTCACTTAACACCCCCACCCCCCAAAATTGATTAGTAAGACAGTCCCTTTTCCTCTCAGAAATGGTAGTTTAATAGAAAAAGCAGTGTTTGTAGAAATGGTGCTGAGTTGCATAAGAGTGCCTCTTTTCTATGAATGACTATAAAGAGAATTGGTCAGAATCTATAAGCCAGTATGAGGTACTACTAATGTTTCACTTAGCTTTTATGCTTTCATTCTATCTCTCTCCTCTCCTAGTGACATTGAAGAGCATTTAAATATACGTACAGTGTCAATAGAGCCTTATTGCTGGATTTGTTTGTTTGTTTGTTTTTTAAAGGTATATTTGAATTGAGCTTCTTGCCAGTCCTGGTTCTTCAATTATGGCCCTTTCCCTTTCACCCTCAAAGTTTCCTCGTGGCTTTTTCTTTCTTTTCTTAGAAAGTGTTGACTTTTAAATGGAAGGAGATTAATGGCAGTTTGTTGCTACTTTTTACCCCCTTTTTCCCTCTTTGGGCATTCTTAAGACAAATGGGAATTTTGGTCTTTTGGTTCCAGTTTTCCATTTCTTTCTGCTGGTCCTAGAAATGGTTGCTAGGAGTAAATATTTTTAAGGCTTTTGTTTTTCACATGCTGATGTGGACAAAAAAACCAACAACATTAAATGTGGAACTAATTACAACTATATTTTTGTTGGTTCTGAAATGTTACACATTGAATCATTAGGTTCTTGTAACTATATGCTCAAAAATGTGGATTCAATTTTTTTCCCTAACCAAAGCTAAAAATTAGTTACTTTGTATAGAATATGCCCCCATTATAGCATTACTTTCTTAGCAATTTACTGTGGTTACTTTATAATACCATACTTAAATTACTTGGCATTTCCTGTTGCTCATCTGAAACAGCAGTAGATTCCCAATCTTTGTCATATTCGAGCTTAGACTAGTTGCCGAAGCTGATTCTTTTGGGGGGGGGGTGAGGCAATTGGGGTCAAGTGACTTGCCCAGGGTCACACAGCTAGTAAGTGTTAAGTGTCTGAGGCCGGATTTGAACTCGGGTCCTCCTGACTCCTGGGCCGGTGCTCTATCTACTTCGCCACCTAGCTGCCCAAAAGCCGATTCAATTTAACATTTATTGAATGTGTACTCTGGTTCTGGAAATAACAAAAAGCCAGTTGTCTTCAGTTGAATTCTGCATCTACAGAAGATGATGGTAATGAACTTGGTCAAAGTAACAGTTCCATGCTGTCCTTTACTGGCTTGCATGCTCTACAGTGCCTTTTCCCCTCCTCCCCCCAGTTGGGGGGGCATTGAAAAATACTTGGATCAAAAGCAAGACTGGAATTTTATTCCCAGGCCTTACCCTTTACCCAGACTTAACTCCCACCAACTGGAAAAGCAATAGCTAGACTGTGATAAGACAAATCATCACTACCACTGAGGTTGCTTCCTCAGCAGCCTTCAGTGAAAAGATTAAAAAGCAGGAACATCTAACAAGTGATGACAGATACAAGAGAGATACAGGCAAAAAATTATGGTAGAAGACATTATTTCCAAGCTGTGGAACTTTTTCCTTGTATGACCACTTATTTGCAAACCAATGGAACATAGAGTAAGTTTCTAAATGTTGATGTTTTAATGAGGATGAAGAGCCAGAATAACAAATAAGTGGCCTCTTTATTTGCTCTGAATTTAAATAACAGTAATTTTAGGTATCCTGGGTTCCTAAATCATCCATTTCCTCCTCATACTCCCCCAGCTCCTTTTAGATGAGAAAATATTGATCAACAATTAAAAAAAAAACTCAAGAGAATTGTTTTACATGCCTAGACAGCTTTTGAAATGTGTAAGTATCTACCTCTAGTAGGCTGTAAATTTCCACCTTTAAAATTATAGCACTTTCAAGCTAAATGAGCGGATCTGAAAGATATGATATCAAAGAACTGGGAGTCTGGGCAAATAAAATACGCTCTATTTTCAAGACCTTAAAAAAAAAGTGGAGAATAGAAAATTAAAATTTAAGATTACATCCCAAACCATATTCAAATTCTGTACCTAGAGGTCTGACTTCCAGAACCTTGCATCCTATAGTTTGTCTTTGTGTCTTCAGTTCCAGATTGTCACATGCAAACCAGATTCTTTGGCAATAGAAATTTAGTTATAGTAATTCAACCTACTGCTGTTATGGATCTCAGCTTCCTGTTAATTCCAAATAGTTTGAAAAGTGCTCTTCTTGACTGATCTGGCATTGCCTAATCTACATGGGACTTCCCACTTGCCTAGCCAGAAATTGCTATTAAAATTATGTTTATAGAACTTTTAAATTCCTAGCCGTTTTTGACAAACTAAAATGAAATAGGTTAAACTTAGAAGTTATATAGCACTTCGATGTGCTGATTTTTTTTCCTACCCCATTAATTTATGGATCTTACTGCCACTAGCTTCCTAAGAAGTAGAAAATCTTTTTCATATTTATCTTTGTCCTTTTTCCAATATTTGGGAGTACTTAAATCACTAATTTTTCCCAGGCTCCTCTTAATCATCCTATATGATAATATAAGAAATAATATTTTTTTGTTTTTGTTTTTTTTTGAGGGGCAATTGGGGTTAAGTGACTTGCCCAGGGTCACATAGCTAGTAAGTGTTAAGTGTCTGAGGCCGGATTTGAACTCAGGTACTCCTGAATCCAGGGCCGGTGCTCTATCCACTACGCCATCTAGCTGCCCCAAGAAATAATATTTTTTAAAAAAGGAGAAGCCAGGAAAACTAATCTCAACACATCAAAATACTTTATTATTACATTTTCACAAAAATGGTCCCCGCCCCTAGAGGGCAGAGCTATGTGCAGGCTGGCAGGTCTGCCTAGCCTTCTCTCTCTCTCTCTCTCTCTCTCTCTCTCTCTCTCTCTCTCTCTCTCTCTCTCTCTCTCTCTCTCACACACACACACACACACACACACACACACACACACACACGGTTAAGTGACTTGCCCAGGGTCACACAGCTAGTTAAGTGTCTGAGGCCAGATTTTAACTCAGGTCCTCCTGAATCCAGGGCCAGTGCTTTATCTATTGTGCCACCTAGCTGCCCCCTGGCCTTTTTTATAAGGCATTTGGCATTCTAACTCCCAGGGCAGTACAATACCTTAGCTTCATGCATCCCTCCCTTCCTGTGACAGTTCAGTACCTGCTCTTGTCTCCCTGTGGATAATTGGCATCTTGGTTGTTCAGATCTGATAACTCAGAATAAAGGTGATTAGTGTCTTAAAATGGTAAATTCCCCTAATCTGGGTCTCATATGGATTTAACACTGAAGAAATGATGACAGCAAAAAATGTGAACTAAGTTTGTACACTCAGAATATAATGTACAATATGCAATAATTCCAAATAATAATAATTATAACTTCCATGAATGCATTAATAAGTCAAATAGTCATGGCAATCAGTTTACCAAGGAAATAATTTAATCTAGACTTGATATCATATTATGAAATCAAGACCTTCTTGCATGGGTTACATAGAACAAAATACACATGGAAGAATAAAAGACAATGAAATTAAAAAACAATTAAATTCAAACTGGCTTAAAACACAATCTTAAAAGAATGAAAATCTATAAATAAAATGCAATAGTTGCTAAATATTACCATAAACATAATTATAATTAGCCAGTTACATAATAATAAGTAACACATTAATTTATCCATAATTTCCATCCATCATCAATTTACCAATTAAAACATAGACTCACAGTGAACATATCATATTTTACAAAATATCTCTTGAGCACCGAAATACTTGAAAGTAATTCTATTGAATATATTCTCATCAGGACAATCATATAAACCTTTTAAATACATTTTCAGAATCACCAACTGAGTTGTCCTGGGATTACAATAGGTTTCTGATTTCTATTCAATAATCTGATGTTCCTAAAGCTTTCTTTTTGCTATTACATAAGTGACGAGTCCTACAAACTCAGTGAATACCATATTCCTAATTATTATCATCTGGAATTGGGACAATTTCTTATCAATAAAAGATCCCCTCTCAATCACAGAAATAGCCCATGAATTTAAGATTAATAGGAAAAGCCATAACTAAAATATTAACCTGCTCTGTCCCTAAACCAAAGGCCCCTAATGTCAGTGGGATCATGGGTTCTATGCCTTATTTAGACAACAGACAAACTATGTACAAACAAGAAAGATAATTCTCCAAAATTTTTAAATGATTTCTCACAACAGTTGCAAACCATTTTTCTTACACAATTCTCCTGCCAAATTTCAGAACTTTCCTACCATATTAGAAATTTCAACTTCTTACTAGTTAAATTATCCCTTCTATTATCTCCCATTTTCCCTCCTTGCAGGACAGTATGACAAAAGCGAACTCCATACCCTCTTGAAAATTAGTGAAAATAAATCATCACAATTGAATCAAAGTAAACTACTGATGCATCCATGGCATCTGCTAAGAGTATATCAAATAATACCAATAATACCTTAAGAGAAATAGTTCACAATCATTAACATAATGAAAAAGTTCAAATCCTATTCTTAAGCTAGAATACTTGTGTTATAAGCAAACAAGAATATAAACAACTCCAACACCAGAACAGGAGTAAATCCACTAGAAACAGAAAGAAATTTAGAACAATTGAAAAAGGTACATCAGTAAAATAGAATGAATCCATAAAATTTCCATTGCACTAAAACTTAAATTTCTCATGTATACCAAATCACCAAATCAAATATCATGTAACTTCCCAAATTTACTTAAACTCAAGTCAGTAAAATAAGAACTTTTAGCAGGAAAAGCCATAAATTAACCTTGTAAACATGATTCCGTTAAATAATGGGAACATCTTAACCAGACTGCATATATTTCCCCACATGTTCTCATAAGTAGGTAGGCTCCTTCCAGTAAGTTCAGTTTAAAACAGCAAGATCCCTCTCATAGCCCAGTGCAGCAATTTATTTTTGTTTGTTTGTTTGTTTGTTTTTTAGAGTGAGGCAATTGGGGTTAAGTGACTTGCCCAGGGTCACACAGCTAGTAAGTGTGTTAAGTGTCTGAGGCCAGATTTGAACTCAGAGCACTGGCCTTGGAGTCAGGAGTATCTATCTACTGCACCATCTAGCTGCCCCCAAATATTGACATTTGTTTTGTTACTTTTTCTTTTTTGGGGGTGGGGCAATGAGGGTTAAGTGACTTGCCCAAGGTCACACAGCTAGTAAGTGTCACATGTCTGAGGTTGGATTTGAACTCAGGTCCTCCTGAATCCAGGGTCAGTGCTTTATCCTCTGTGCCACCTAGCTGCCCCCTCCAGTGCAGCAGTTTAGATGTTCTGATAACAAGTTTACACTTTCCTTACTCTTATGTCATAAGAGTTACAAGGACACGCCAAGTCTAAGAATGACACTCAAATATGTACCGAATCAGAAATCATATAAGGGAGAATCAATAGGATCAGAATCTACTATTCTTATTAATAAATCAAACCCCAACATAGAGGTATATACATGCACAAATGGTCTTAACTTCTTACAAGGAGAAATATAACAATCTCCCTTGGGCCTACTCCTCGAATAAAACAGAGTTAGAGGAAGTATATCTGGCCATTTCAAATGAGTCCCTTGACACAAATTTCCAGTCAAAATCTGAATCTCGCTCCACCTGTCCAGAGGATAGAGATGGATAAGGAGTATAGAATTTTTAGTACAATTCCTAAATTTAAATAGACTTCTAGAAAGTAAAAACTTTTATCTGAATCAATTTGAGCAGGAGGGCCATATAGGGACAATTTCTTAATAGATAATTTGGACACAAAAGTTGCAGTGAAAGCTTTCAGTTAATAAATAAAATCAAACAGTATTTAGGATATCTAACCTTTGGCAAAATTATAAAAACAATTTACAATGTCTCAAATAGAAGATATGTTAGAGGGTGACCACCTTGTGTCACCTTCCTTTTACTGATTGAAAACTAAATCTTAAACATTCTAAAATTTGACTTACTGTCATGACCAGGCTTTGGCCTCTTTCCTACATAGAAAAATGAAGATCTTTATCAAACCTTTTATTTCAACCCCCAAAATAAGAGATTTAAGATCTCCATGAATGCAGTAAACATATTAGATCTTTCCTTTTTGATCTCTTTTCTTCTCCCTGTCTCATTTCATCAGCTTCTTTAGGTTCCATTAGCATCTCTACAATCATGTGATCCCCACAACCCTGGGAGGCAATTTCCACTACCAAATAGCCACTGGCCAGCAAATTCCCTCTAAGGCAAACTCCAGCCTTATCACAAACCCCTGCAAAATCGAACCCATCAGACAACAAGCCTAAAGTCAAAATGTGCCAAGCTTTGGCTGTTCTTCCGCCTTTTCCAAAGAGGCAGGACCTCCAATTCCACCCTTGATTTTCCAACATCCACACAGGCTGCCTTTTCCCTCTCACATCTCATTTCTTGCTCTCTGCGACTTTCTGGCTGTCCACACCCTATCTGTCCATTTCCTACTCACTCCCTTTTCTTCTCCAGCTCTATAATTTTCATACATTCAGACCTTTCACACTGCCTCTGTGTCCTCTTCTCCAGTGACTCTCTTGGGGTTCTCATGGCCCCATTTGCTCATCTCTAAATTTCTCTACTTCTCCACACACCAGATGTTCTCTCTCAAGGGCTACAATGACTCTCTGGCAATTCACCTCTTCCTCACCGCATTATTCTACCTCTCCACATTTATCCCACCAAACACTTGTTCTCTATTTACCCATTTCTCTATGATTTGGCTTCCCCCATGTGTCATCTCTCTCTCTACAGGCGCTCCCTCTATTCAACTTCACCTAAACAGTGAGGACTCCCTCTACCCTCACTTTCTTCTTTTTTAAATTTTATTAATTTATTTTGGTGAGGCGTTTGGGGTTAAGTGACTTGCCCAGGGTCACACAGCTAGTAAGTGTTAAGTGTCTGAGGCCAGATTTGAACTCAGGTATTCCTGACTCCAGGGCTGGTGCTCTATCCACTGTGCCCCCTAGCTGTCCCTCTCCCCTCACTTTCACACTGACATTCTGTCTCTGACTCCATGCCCTCTCTCTTTTCCTGGCACTCTGCCCCCAGCTCTTCTTCCACTAGTGGTACCAAAATGGCAAACATCTGGATTTTCCCTTCCTGCTTCTGCTAACTCCTAATCTCTCTGCTTGCATTTTCTCCAACTGGTCCTCCACACAGCTGGTCTCACTCATGACCTGCTCCCTCCCTTCCTGCTGATTAGGAAGCAGGGTGCAAGGCGCCCAGAGGGAGCTGATGTAGACTATGTGCTGGTCCTGGGCTCTGCCAGGGCACTGAGGAAGAAATGGGGTTTGGCTGCTGCTGCCCCTGTCCTGCCCCTGTGCCAACTGTGAGACATAAGTTGGATATTAGATCATAAATCTACCCTACTTAACCTTTCCCTTAATTTATCTCCCAGACTAGTAAATGGAAGAAGCTTCTGGTTTTCTAGATAGACCTTACCTCGCTCTCTCTCCTTCATACAAAAACCTCTCACAATCGAATTCATCCACACCTACAATAAGTCCCACACAATGAAAATTGCTGGGCACCCCTTAAATTTCCATTACCCCTTTACATCCTCAATTCTAGTACCAGTCCCCTCCCAGGCATTCCACACTTCTCCTCCTGTTCCTAAGCCATTCCACCACAAAGTTCATCAGTAAAAAAAAAGAGCACAACTTTCTTTATACCAATTATTTCCTCAGTACATGCACAAATTTAAAACTTTAGCAGTAATCCAACAACATTTTAGTTTTTCAATCAAAGCCCACCAATTTCTTGGCTTCCCCCGAGACTACAGGTGGGCACAAGTTCCCGGCCCATACACCAATCTGTGAAAAACAGTGTTTTAAAGATTCTCTGAGACACAGCACTTAGGATGTTAGAAAAAGGGAAAATACTTTATTATTACATTTTTGTGGAAATGGGCCCCACCCCTAGTGGGCGGAGCCACGTGCGGGCTAGCAGGCCTTCCTTTTATAATGGTGTTCTAACTCCCAGGGAGGTAGATGCTGGCTAGCCCCACAGACACACCCCCTGCCTCTCTGCATTTTTCCCATGGGAACTTTGAGAAACCCCCAGTCTCTCTATCATTTCTTTCTATTCCTCCCTCCTCCCAATGAATCTGAATTCACCTCTCGGACACTTTAATCACCTGGGATTGTCCCCAGGCGGTTTCAGTCACCCTGCTAGGGGCCCTTCCTTTTCCTCACAATTATACATATCCTCAAGGCCCCTGGGAATGAAGGCCTTAGAAAGGAAGGCTTTGAACTATGTGCGGAATTCAGTGAAAAAGGAAGGAGAGAATGTCCAGGTAGTAGGTAGCTAACAGTTACCAGAATCTAGATTGGGTAATAGATTTGGAGTGCATGAATCTAAAAGTAGGAGAAGTTGCTAAATCTGGGAGAGAACAGAAGGAGAGCCTGGAAGTAGCAGTGGTGGAAAAAGAAATTTTTGGAGTTTCTCACAACCAGGAAGTTGCAGTGGATTAGTGAAAATGCAGCTAGTACTAGAAAGGGCAGCCAGCAGTGCTGTGTCAGAAGATAGAAGAAGCAAGTGAGGATGTGTGGTAGAAGATGAAAACTTTTGTTAATTTTGGAGTAGAGGTGCTGGAGGTCAGAGAGGCATGGAAGGGAGGACAGTCTGAAGCTAGTCATTACTTTGGGGTGGGGGCTGTTCTTGGGCAGTCTGAATTCAGTATCACCAGGCTATAAAGAGTGGAGGGAGTAAGAATGTGTTTACCATTGGTGAATGAGTCCAGTAAAGAAGTCATTGAGGTCAGCAAATGAAGTTTCAAGGTCAGCACTCATTTTTCCCCCCATCTGACCTTTATCTGTACCTGTGTCACAAGAGACTTCTGTCCTGAGACCATTTGAAGCAAGTCTGGTGGTATTTTGGCCATTTCGGAGTCTAGGAAGACTGGAGACGAGACAATTCTAAGGACTACACAGTAAGCAGACAAGGAGTAACTCTCCATCATGCCAATAAGGACCGTTTTTCAGATTCATGGTTTCCAAGATGTAATTGTTATTGCCCTGTAGTTGAATGGTTCTGTCTTCAACAATACCCTGTTTGGAACCAAGAAAACACAGATCGGATGCATTATGCTACATCAATGTATGAGTAAGCCCTGCTGACACATAGTGATTAAATTGAACCATTATTAAAATGCATATACTACTTAGATGTGTACTCTTAGATGAAGCCCTCCCATTTGAGAGTCTGAATGCTTCAGCTCACCAGTGATTTAATTAGACTTCTGAAGGAAATAGAACAACTATTCATTCATACCAGGGTAGTTAAAGGTCTGTTGTTTCGTATATACAATTCTTGAGTTATTTCCTATATCTTTTTAATATCTACAAAAGAGTAAAGGAGGGCTACTGCCTTGAAACCTCCTCAGGCAGCCAGGCAGCTTTTGAACCTCTGTTCCCCAAGGCTTTTGCTATCAACTTACCTTGGAAGCCAATCCCTTCTCCCTAACAAAAATAAAAACAAACCTTTTCAAGTAAATACTAGGGGAAGGAAGAAAAGTTCAACAGTGATTTCCAGCACGCACTAAGCTAGGGATCACCACATTTGTAAGGGTCAAAACTGCATGCCATTAAGCTATCAGTAATCAATAAAAATACTTTTTGGTATGGAAGGAGAAAGCCAAGTTAGAGGAAGAGTGTTCAGTAATTTCCCATTTCTCTGCATAAGCCAGGTAGAGTTACAGAATAGGAATCAAAAGACCGCAGTAAAAATGTTCTCAAGATAGTTATTGTTTCTACCCTATAAAAATAACATACTTAAGTACCAGTAACTAACCACAAAAAATTTGCATCTAGGCCTGTCTGAATTAACTACTTGCATTCAAGGAACCTAGTTCATGATTACTTTTTTTCCTTTGGAAAAGAATGTTTTATCGGAGGTTAGGTAGTAGAGCTGTTTCCTCTTAGCATGTGTCAATTCTTAAATCCATTGCTACCTGCTCTTCTTTTAAGATTAGCCTTTCCACGGGTTTTTCAGGAGAATTAGCTATTCATGTCTGGAAGTGGTACAATTAGGCCAACACACTTCCATGATAGCTGTGGGAACAATGCCTCTTGTCCATTCTAATTATGCTTCCACTGGTTTTCTTATCTACCTTTTGGATGTCACTAATTTGTAGTTTCTCCACCTGAAAACAGGAAGTTCCACTATCTAATTCTTTCTGCATTATTAAAATGTTCAGGCTGGATGATATTCATGTGAAGTCTTTTGTAACTTTATTTGGAAAAGTGGTTGTAGATTTTAATCCAAGTGATAGGAGTAACATGCTTATAGGATTTTAAGAGACAAAACTGTTTAAGTGTGGGGCATTAAAAGATGGCAACATTGTCTTTGTCATCAGTGACCAAAAACCATTTGATTTTCATTTTTAAGATCTAGAACCTAAGTGGTCATTTTCAGCATTACCTGAATAAGCGCCTGATAAGGATAGCTCTTCATTATACCTTTATCCGAGGACAAGTCTTCAGTGACTTTTATTTTCCTCACAAACCTAGGGGAGTAGCAAAACTGCTATTTGGGAATTAATGACCCCAAATGTTAGTACCATTGAGAGTAAACTTTCAAGTCAGATTAGCTTTTCCTAGGAAACTCTATAGTGGTTATTTTTAGCAAATTCCTCTAGGCCCTGACAACACCAAATGTCTTGGAAATCATCTGTTAGGTAACTATATATCTTGCTTTATTTGAATTTTTTCCTTCACAAATATACTTGATGTGAGCAACACATGTTGAGTGTCATACGTAGCCTTCTGCATCTAATCCAGTTAATTTACACATTGGAAATAATGGGGTGTGACTAATTCCAAGATTGCCGCATGATATATATATCATGCGGCAATCTTGGAATTAGTCAATATATATATATACATATATATATACATATATATATATATATTAGTCAATATATATAATATATATAATATATATATTGACTAATATATATGTGTGTATATATATATATACATATATATATTAGTCAATATATATAATCTTGGAATTAGTCTATATATATATATACACATTTATTTAGGGAAAATTTTAAGTCAGTAAATGCTTTTCAAAAGAACTTTGAGACAGTTTCTTATATGAGTATTATGTTATATTTTATGTTTCCTCTAGTCTTCCAAAAAACCCAAAACTGCAGAAGCAGATACCTCAAGTGAATTGGCCAAGAAGAGCAAAGAAGTGTTCAGGAAAGAGGTGAGGATGGAATCAAAGCTTGTGATGTGAGATCATCAATTCTGCCCTCTCTTCCAAATATACATTAGGACACTGTCTGTGTCTATCTGTCTGTGTCTCTCTCTCTCTCTCTCTCTCTCTCAATCATGCAATCACTCACTCAGAATAGCAGGGACCAGAAAGTTTAATCCACCTAAGGATTGATATTGTATGGTTATACTTATGTCCTTTTGAGGGACTAGATTTTTACCTAATTGCACATACCTCTATGAATATCTGTATAGTTATGTCATGGGGCACAGAGCACCCCAGAATTTCTCTGGGGCACACCGAGGAATCTTCTCCTTGAGAAATTAAACCAGAGGACAGATAACGCCTAGAGAGATAAACTAAACCAAATCGGAGCTAGCTTGGGATTCCTACCCTTCATTTTGGTCTCCCTTACCCTGGGGAGATAAGTTTGGGTGTGGCTTCGGCCTTTGTGTTCTGAAGAGGGATCTGTAGCCACCCCTCACCCAATTCCTTTAGTCACTACCAGTGGGGGATGGTCCACCACTCCTCACCCAATTCCCCTAGCTACCACCAGTGGGGGATGGTCCTCTCTCACTAAAGGAACTTTTCACTGGCAGATGGGCCACCCCCATCAGTCCCCTATAAAAGTACCTTCCAGACTCCTGTTTGAGGAGATTTGGTACCTCTGAGCCAGGTGCTTTATGCCAAATCTCCCCATGAAAAGTCCAAGGATTTCTTTCATGGTTTCCCTCCCCCCACCCTTCCCTTCCCTTGCTCCTAAATAAACTATCACCTTCTTCTAACTACGTTTTGTGTGCAAGAGGGTGTAATTCTTTAAAGAGGAATTCCTAAGAACCCCATACCCTAACCCCAACCCCAACCTGTACCCCATTTCCCACCATAACAGTTATCTTCCTGGGAAGACAGTAATTGGGTCCCTCTCCCATCACAGATGTCCCAGTTCATTGTGCAGTGCCTGAATCCTTACCGGAAACCTGACTGCAAAGTGGGGAGGATAACCACAACTGAAGACTTCAAGCATCTAGCCCGCAAGGTATACTCCCAAATCCCCAGCCCTGATTCTTCCCCATTTCACTGAGTTTGGGTGTTCAGGTGAGGCTTAAAGGATATCATACATACACAAAGTGCTGTGGGCTTTGGCAGCTTTGATGTGGGTTATAAGACAGTTTCCCTTTTTGAGTGCCCAAGAATAGAAAAGGTTGGCTATCCGCTTTTAGCAGTTGGGCTTCATGTAAATGCCATTTAAGGCCAAAAATCCTTTCCATCCCTGGGAATTCCACGAGGTTTTTCCCTTTTCAGTTACTTATTTGCTTGTTTATAAATGTGAGTAGCATTAGGCCAGTCTACTTTTTGTTCATAAACGACCTTATAAACCTTTAAGCATCCTTAGGACAGTGGCAAAACTATACATTTCCTCCTTTACCTCTTCTAGTGTCCCCATATTTGTTACAATGGCTTTTTGAAGAATGTGCCTTATACTCTTGGGTTGCTTTAGATAGCAGGTCCCAGTGTTAGCTTACCCCCACACTGATTTATCTACCATGGTCTTTCTTGTTCCCTTTATCCTTTTCCTTGGGGTGGGAACTCCACACAGCTGACTCACGGTGTCATGAACAAGGAGCTGAAATACTGTAAGAACCCTGAAGACTTGGAGTGCAATGAGAATGTGAAACACAAAACAAAGGAATACATCAAAAAGTACATGCAGAAGTTTGGGACTGTTTACAAACCCAAAGAAGACACAGACTTGGAATAACTTAATGGGTCAGCAAAGGCAGTTTAGAGTGGGAAGACAGAAGGGAGAAAGTTAACTTAATGAGAGAAGCCCATGGGCCCCATCAACCCATTTTCCCCCAACCTTGTCGGAGCTGTTGCCACTGATGACTCTTGACACTTGAACCCTATGAGTCATGCAAAGTAAAGAAACCATATTCCATTTAAGACAAAACAAGGCCACAGTCAATATGTTATTGGGGTAGGTGGGCCAAGATAGTCAGGGTCCTGGGAGAGAGGCTATTCCCCTCAATCTCCTAGGCCTGACCCCTATTCTCTAACTTGGGTCTCCTTCTTGGCGGTGCTGTTAGCGCACTGACCCATGCGCACCCCTTCCTCCCTACCCCATATGCTGGGGAACCTGTATTATATTTTAACGTATATGTGAATATATTGATAAATATTTTTTCCGGGTTTTTGTTTTTGTTTTGTTTTGGTTTTTTTTTTTTGTTTGTTTTTGTTTTTGCTTTTAGCCTATGCGTGCTAAGATCACGGGAACACTTTGTAAGGATAGTTTGGGTTCTCCTGCAAGGTTTAATCTGTTATCATGTAAATATTCCAGAGTAGGCTACCTCTGAGTTTCTGGTCAGCCTCATGCTATGTTGATAAGATTGATTTTACTGCTTAAAATCATTTTACTTTATCCAATTTTTACTGAACTTTTTATGTAAAAAAAATTAAAATAAAATCAATTAAAGAACTTGGCCTACACCTCCAAAATTAATTGGTTAAAAAAAGCTTTAAGAACCAAGTAGACATGAGTTTGGCTTCTGGGCTTTGTTATATGGAACTGTTTGTTCGGGCATTAAAGGGATATGGGTTAAAAGAAAAGAATACTTTGTAATTCATAGGTATGTGTGAGAGACCCCCTTAAAAATTCATCTAGTTGAACCCCCCCACTCCCTTCCCCTTCATTTTATAGAAGAGGAAGCTAGAGGCTCAGGATCTGTTAGGCCAATCCCACCCATGCACTTGTCACTTTTCCTGGCCAAAAAGAGAAGACAACTAGTAGGCACCAACCACTCACAAAGTTCTAGATGGGCTTGGAGTAGGGGGGTAGAGAAGGAAAGCAGAAGTGTGAGGGCTTCCTCCCCACCCTCAATCCCAGAGATACGGGGATGCCTGACTTTAGAGCTTATTTTCTATTAACCATTCACTAAGCCTAACGTCTCCCATTTGCCTAGCTCAATAGAGGCTAGAAGAAATAACATTCCTTGCCCTTTGGAACCATCCATCTAGTTGAGGAGACAACATTACATACACATGTAAGTGCAAGATAAAGGGGATAGGCAGTTGACTGTAGTATTTTAGAAGAGGAGGGGCAGCTAGGTGGTGTAGTGGATAGAGCACCAGCCCTGGAGTCAGGAGTACATGAGTTCAAATTTGACCTCAGACACTTGACACTTATTAGCTGTGTGACCCTGGGCAAGTCACTTAACCCTCATTGCCACAAAAAGAGAAAGTGGAGTGCTGGAGTGGGTTCCTGGAGGATGGGTGGTGGGAATAGTTCATGCTTCTGTACTCCTTTCCCTCAGCCCTATGAGGAGGGGTGGTTAGTGCAAGTATGATCTCATTCCCATTTTACAGAAAGCCTCCAGGGTCTCAGACAAACCTTTTTCTGGGAGATGGACACACAAAAATCACACCAGATATAAGGATGGGTTGAGTTGTAAGTGTTCTAGTGCTGGGATTTTCTCCCCATCAATAAGAAGGGCTCCATTAAAGTATTTTAAGTTTTGGCAAAGTGGTTTCCTCATAGCAATCATTTGAGGTAAAAATACAAGAATTATTCATAATTTACAGATGAGACGCAGAAATGGGGAGGAGTTGGCATGAGTCATTGTGAGTTAATGAACCTGGGGCTCAAACTTGAGGATATAAATTAGGGTAATAATGCCTCTAGTGCCTGTCTCATTGGCATGTGGGAATCAAATGTGATAATGAATTTAAAGTCCTTTTCAAACTTTAATGCAATTGGTCTGTCTGTCATGTTGTCCTCTTAAGTTTTTAGTAGAGGGAGATAGTTGATTACCCAAATTTATGGAGGCCTGAGCTACCCTGCTTGCAGGGGTAGTGTTCATCTCATTCACAGACACCAGTTTGATATAATCTGGCTCATTTCACCCCCTCCCCTCAGCCTTTCATTCTGTGCCAGAGTCAAATTGAGGGAATTGAGGTCATGAAGAAGAACTTTTGCTTCTTTTTTTTAAAAAATAAACTCTTGCTCTTTTACAAGAAAATCGTCAGTTGATAAGTTCAGTATATTAAAGCAGGCAGTTTGGCTTAGGGAAACAGGAGAACTAGGTTCAAGCCTCCTTCCCAGACATTGACTCATTTTATTGGGGGAAAAGGATTGTTATGAGGAAAATACTTTTAAGGTTTACAAACTCCAGTCACTGACTAGCCAAAACTGTCCTGCCTTTCCTCTCCTGAGTTTAAGTTTTTCTTGACCTGGATCCATAGGTTCCTCGCGTCTAAAGTGGTTCTAAATCCAAGGCTGTTTAAAAAAAAAAATTGGTTTGAAAATAAATAAAAATGTTTGAAATATTCAACTGGATTCTTCCCAGCAGGTCTGAACACCTTCAGTCCATTTTGCTTATAAGAGGTCCTTGACCTCAAGCTGCTCATCCTGCTGCTGGCTAGGTTACTATGGTCCTAGGTCATGAGGGAAGGAGGAAGTAGCTCCTCAGATTTTCTAAATGAGTATTTTAATTATATAGGTGGAGGAGACCTTAGAACATAGAAATCGTAGAGCTAAGAATGGCTTTGGTATTACCTTTATTTTACATGTGAGGAAAATGACTTCCAGTGACTTGCTCAAGATCACAGAAGTAGGTAATGGGTGGCAGAACTCATTTGAAATCTGTCCTTTGACTTGAAGTTAAATGCTCCTACCACTATACCTTACTATCTCTCCTTGATGGTTTTTTCCATTTTTCTCCTATGTCTCCTCTTGTTTCTGGTATAATAAAGGGAGAAAATGCCAAGTGTTTCTGAAGTACTTTCCCCTATCCCAAAGGGACTTTGGTCACTGTATGGGGCTAAAATTCTAGCTATACTATCTCAAATCTAATGAGTGGTTGCCAATAAATTAAAAGCTTTAGCAAGAGTTTAGACTTTTAAACATTTATTAAGGAAAATAAGAATTTGGTGGGGAGAGAGAGAGAGAAAGAGGCCTTAGATTCAGCTGTCTATCTCAGGTAGCCAGTCTCCAGCTCCTCCCCCCCCCCCCCCCCAGGTCCCTGCAAAAGAGAGGGAGAGAACAAAACCTTGCCTCTTCTTCGTCCCACAAGCCTCCTGTGAAACTGGGAGCATCCCATCCACAAGCGCACACAGCTCCAAGCTAATTGGCTGGTAGCTTTGATAGACAGTACCCATGAGCAAACATCACTTCCTGACGCCAAGGAAAAGCCACATGGCTTGCCCTCAGATGCCTTCTCCTCATGGTGGAGCTTTCCTACAGTAACTCTCCAGCAGGTGGCATCACTTCAATTGTTACACCATTCCTGTTTTAGAAACCCAAGTACCTTTAGGAATGACTCGGGGATGGAGGTGGTTGGTCCTAACCTCCTTGACTTCATGGAAGCCTGGCACAACAGATTCCCAAAACTCTGAAGCAGATTCTTTAGTATTCCTCTTGTGGCTGCAGTTGTTCGATCCAGGAAATAGCTAGGATTGAAAGACTCCTTCGCTTATGATCTCTGATCATCATAATGACCAACCATGATTCTAGAAGACTTCTGATGAAACAAGCTGCCTAACTGCTAAGTGATTCAGATTGCAGTTTAAGACATAATTTTTCCCTTCATTTCCAATGGAGACATGGCCAGGGAAAGACTTTTTTGCTTGACAATAAATATTTGTAACAGGGATTTTATCTTTCTGCTTTCTTCAGTTATGAGGTGGGAGGGAGAAAAGGCAGAGGTTGGGGGGGGGAGAATTTCTTAATTGAAATAAAACCAATAGACTGATGGGCTATCAGTCCGTGATTGAAATTCGTTCTATTAAGCATCTTAGTCAAACACAATCCACATTAATGTAATCTAATTAAAATTTCCATTTTTAATGTCTAAAAAGATTCTGACATGGCCAGCTCTGGTCACTGGGGGAGTCATGTGCTCTCAAATGGGAACCAACTTCTTGCTCGAGTTGATGGAAATAACAAAATTCTACAGCTATTTCTCAAAGAGCCAAACCAATCAGACCCTTCCCCCCTGCCTGGACAACTAGAAGAAATCAAGGGGCATTGAGCCCCTGAATTCAATCATATTATAGGCAGCCTTCTGTTACTGCCCTGGCTCCTGGGGCTGGTGGGGTGGGGAAGGATTGGAAAGCACCTGAAAGTACAGCAAGCAAAACAGAAAATTGTGCTTATACAAAGATGGCCGGCTAAGTGGATGTCTCAACTCTTTATCATTGGTGTGTCATACTAGACAAGTCACTTCCCTTCTCAGGACTTCAGGTTCCCCCTTCCGTAAAATGGACAAGATCAGAGATTCTTCAGTGAGCTTTTGTACCTCCTTTTCCATTGGACCAGTTCTACTTTTTAAGTTTTTTATTTTAGTGAATTTTTTGTGCCTCTTTTTCCATTTGGCCAGTCCTGCTTTTCAAGGCATTCTTCTCCTCATTGACTTTTTATTTTATTTTATTTGCGGGGCAGTGAGGATTAAGTGACTTGCCCAGGGTCACACAGCTAGTATCAAGTGTCTGAGACCACATTTGAACTCAGGTCCTCCTGAATCCAGGGCTGGTGCTTTACCTACTGCGCAACCTAGCTGCCCCCCTCCTCATTGACTTTTTGTACCTCTTTTACCATTTGTCCTAGTCTGTTTTTTAAGGTGTTATTTTCATAAGGGTTTTTTTTTCCTTTTTTTGTCTCCTTTATCAAGCGATTGACTCTTTTCATGATTTTCTTACATCACTCATTTCTCTTCCCAATTTTTTCTCTACCTCTCTAACTTTATTTTCTAAGTCCTTTTTGAGCCCTTCCAAGGCCTGAGACCAATTCATATTTTTCTTGGAGGCTTTGGTTGTAGGATCTTTGACTTTATCTTCTTTTGAGGATGTGTTTTGATCTTCCTTGTCACCAGAGTAACTTTCTATGGTCAGAATTTTTCTTCTGTTTGCTCATTTTCTGGGCCAATTTCTTGACTTTTAACTTTGTCAAAGTAGGGCTTTGCTTCCAAGGGAGAGGGGGCACTGTCCGTCCCAAGCTTCAGGGGTTTCGTGCAGCTGTTTTCAAAGATATTTCCAAGGACCTGCGTTTTAAGTTATCCCAAGATGCTATGATCTAAGAAGAGGTGTGTTTACTCCTCTCCTGCCTTGTGCTCTGGTCTGTGAGCAACCACCAGCCCTCTTCTACCTTGGAACTGTGAGGAGGATCCCTGCAGCACTGAGGCCATGAGCTCTGGTCTGCCAGTGTTGCTCCTCAGATTGTAACGTAGATCCGAGTGTGGGCAAAGCAACAGGTCCTCCCTCGGTGCCAGCAGAGACCAGTGTAAACTCCTTCTGACTATTTTACACACACACACACACACACTCTATCGGTAAGCTGAGAGTTCCAGAAGCAGTCACTGCCCCCTGCTTCTGGCTTCCTGGAACCCAGTTTGCTCTGGCACAGCCTGCCCTGAACAGAGTCTTAACCTTTAAAAATGTTGATAACTATTGCAGTTTAATTGGTCTCCTTTGTAATCCTATGTATTTTTTTTTTAGTGAGGCAATTGGGGTTAAGTGACTTGCCCAGGGTCACACAGCTAGTAAGTGTTAAGTGTCTGAGGCCAGAATTGAACTCAGGTCCTCCTGACTCCAGGGCCGGTGCTCTATCCACTGCGCCACCTAGCTGCCCCTGTCCTATGTATTTTACTTGATACGTTTTACAACCTTATGCCTATCCTTTGATGTCCCTAGACTCTTTCTAAGTTTAGTGCAGAGTAGTTGGTAGTTTTCTTACTAGTTCTCTGCACTGATAAACACAGGCATGAACCAAAATTAAAAGGTCTCCCCCGGTTCTGACATTGGATTCTATGATTGTTAAGTTTGGGGTGGAAGAGGGTAGGAGGAAGCCCACAAAGGAGAACGGTGTTGGTCAAGGAAAAGTGGTTACAGAGGAGTCTTCTCCCAGCATGTCCTGGCCCCTTTGGGCTATTTCCAGCACCCTCAAACATCACTTGCCCCACTTCCCTCCTCCGCCTTCCTTCCCATCCCAGAAAGGCCAGACAACTGAGAGGACGTTGGCATGTTTTCCTTTAATTTGTAAACATAAATGGTGAGACCAGGTGTGTTGTAGAGGTAAAGATTTGGAGGTCTCTCCCGCTAAGCCTAGTTCCTACTCCAAAGAATCGGAAGCTTCCCACCCTGGCAGGAGGGTCAGAAGGCCTTCCATTACTACTTCCAGCCCAAGCTCTCAAGGGACTTCGCTGTGGAGCAGGAAAATGGACTAAAGCCCATTCCTGTCCACTGGACATTATGAACAACGTCCTGGGGCCAGGGAAACAGGCCATGGGGGCCTCATGAGCCTTCCTCACAGAGCTATAGTACTAGGAGCCTGGCTGGAAGAGAGGTCTAGAGGACATGGACCCTGAAGTCAAAGCAGCCAACCATGTTTCCCTGAGAGAAGCAGAGTGGTGGAGGAGAGGAGGGAGAGAAAGCCCCAGCTTGACGGAGCCAGGGCCCTAAATTCATACCATGGAATTAGCCTCGTCAAGACTCCACAGGGCCCTGGCCACATCCTCTCGGCCTATTGCCCTCAGTGATGTCTCCAAGACTTCAAGGGTGGCCCCAGCCCCACCTTCGGTGGCCCAGTTGCATAGCAGAGTGTGAGTGGGTGTTGGGCCTTGGCTCATCACTTCTACAGCGGCAGCTTCGTAGCCCAGTTGCTTAGCCAAGACCTGCCAGCCTGCTCTGGATGGGCTGCCTGCCTCCAGCAACTGCTCCACCTCCTCTTGTTGCTCCTTGGGGAGCTGCCCATAGAGTCGCCACCGACAGGACTCTGGCTGGACCTCTGAGGAAGGAGTAACACAGGAGATGAGACACGGGGTTCAGTGATGGAAGAGGGTAAAGATGGGGGCAGGGTGGTCACAACTATGGAGAAACATGCAGGCTGGTCTCACCTTTGCCCACGCCATGTAGTTCATGGAGCCCCGTTGTGTCCAGGCAGATACTGCTGTCACCGTAAAGCTTCTCCCCCTCAGCAATGCCCAGCTCCCCAATCCGAGCCTTTGCCAGCTGCTGTTTCTGTTTACAGGTTCTCCAGCTGTTGAGTGGGTGGGTACAAGAGGGTAAACCTTAAAAGTACTCAGGGACTCTCACCCTCTCTACCCACCAATCTCCAGACTCCCTACCCATCCAGATTGGTGCTTGGCTTTGGGGGGGGGGTCCAAAATAGACCCAAGCTCCCCACCTACCACTTGAAAGCAACGTAGGCTAGGAGTCCCACCACCACAGCTGCCAGGAGGGAGCAATAGATGGGGATGATGATGCCAGAATCCTTGGGAGGCATGGGGAAGGTGGAGGAGATATTGGAGTCTGCGCCCTTGGCTTCTGCATCACGGATAAGGATATGCAGTTCTTCATCTAAGGAGGGGACAAAAGGACAGAGCAAGAGGTATGTGGCAAAGTTGAAACTACTGAGAGACCAAATGATAGGTGCTAGAGGAAAAAGGGAGTGGCTACAGGACTGAGGGACTCAGAGCCAGGACAGGCGAAGTCAGGTATCAGGTGCAGGGTAATAGAAATGGAGGACAGTTAAGGATGGAGGGATGGCAGAGAGGGTTAAGAATATTGTCAAAGTAGAGCACCAGCCTTGGAGTCAGGAGTACCTGAGTTCAAATCTGGCCTCAGACACTTAACACTTACTAGCTGTGTGACCCTGGGCAAGTCACTTAACCCCAATTGCCTCACTTAAAAAAAAAAAAAATATAGTCAAAGGGGAATAGCATGATAGGGAAAGCAATGGAGGACCAAGAGACAGGCTATAGTGACTTAGAGGACTAGAAAACAGCTGTGGGGAACATTAGGTCTGATGGGGGTCAGAGGGATGAGATAAAGGGACAGAGGAGTGGGGACAGAAAACAACGGGTCCCATCATTTTCCCCTTCCCACCTGTTTCCCAAGGCCCATGAACATACTGGGCAACACAAAAGTATTTAGAGGCCCCAGAGGGGATCCCCAACCCCGGGGACAGAATACTTTGTGTGGGGGAAAGCTTCAGAACCACATTTATCTGGATCTTTTCTTTCTGTGCCTCCCTTCCCTATCTCCTGGGGTTGCTCGGGATTTCTGGGAACTTTGTGTCCCCAGGTCCCCTTGCCTCATTCATCCATTCTGCACTTCACTCTCCACCTCTCATCCAACTCCCCAAACAAACTCAAACTCCTCATTCCCATTCGAGTCAGATTGCAGTTCTTACGACACCCAAGTCTTCATTTCCAGTTCAAGGCCTGCATTCAGAACCAAGCTCGATCCTCTGGGGCCCCTCCCCCAGCTCTCCACCCTTGCTATGGGAGTGTACTCATGCTATACTAGCATTTAAAGCTGGAAGACTGAGATCATGTAGCCCAACTATCCACCTTACCACCAACCACCCAGCCTTCTCAACTACTCTGTACACAGCAGTGTTCTAGATACTGGAGAGGAGAGAGGAGACAGTTCCTTTCCCTGGGTGTTTTGTGGTAAAAGACAGTTATCTAGCTCAGCCTGAGTAGAGACAAGAAATAAAGGTATATGAAATGAGATGGTGTTGCCTGCACACCCACGTGGTATTGGGGAGAAAGTGGAGGAAGCACTGGGGGCCAGGACTCATTTCTCTTACTCTGGTCCCTCTGTCTCTCCATCCCTGTGTTTTATGATCGTCACTTCCTTGTTTGGGGAGGAAAGAGATGGGATTGGAGGAGAGTGTGGAGAGTCAAAAGGATTAAATAGGGATGGACAGAAGAATGCGTATAATGACAAAGGGTCAGAGAAATGGGAAGCAAAGTTCAGGAGTCAGATGGGCAGAAACAAAAAGGCAGTTGGGGAAAATATGGGAATCAAACAGGGATGGGGTCAGTGGATACAAAGGATATGGAAGGAGATCAAAAGACAGGACAAGGAGATTAAGCTCACACGCCTTTCTATAGTAGGAATTTAGTAAATGCTTGTTAGATCAAATGGAAGGCAAATAATAAGAGGGGCCAGAGTGATTAGGACAAGGGGAGGGAGAATAGAGAGATGACATGGGGCAGATATGGGTGACAGTAACAAGGTAGGGGCATAGAGGGTCAAAAGGATGGGGAGTTCAGGGGGCAGCTAGGTGGCACAGTGGATAGAGTATCAGCTCTGGATTCAGGAGGACCTGAGTTCAAATCCGACCTCAGACACTTGACACACTTACTAGCTGTGTGACCCTGGGCAAGACACTTAACCCCAATTGCTTCATCAAAAAAAAAAAAAAAAGGATGTGAAACAGCAGCAAAGACAAAAGGGCAGCGACAAGGAACAAAGTGCCAAAGGGAAGGAGGGGCAGGGGAAAAGGGAGATCAGGTCAGACAGTTGAGGGATAGAAGGTCAGAGAAACCCTTTCCGTAGCCATCTTGATCATTGCCCTTCAGATGGTGTGGAACATGTTATGTGGAACACCAGCTATGATTTACCAGGGCACAGTAAAGTGTGACCCATTATCATTTACCTAATCCTGGACACTGACTCTCCATACAGTCTAAATCCCATTCTGTTTCATTGGCTGCTGTACTGCATCATTGCCTGTCTACTAAAACCTCCACATTTTTTTCAAATGAATTGTACTTGTAAAATTGATTTTGTGAACCCGCCTGAGACTTTATGTACATAACAGCCTTGGTAAGAACTAAATGTGAGGCCCCAGCCACCTTTCTCCTTTCTCGGCTGAGCCTCACTGTCCACCAATCTGAGGCCTCCCTTCATTCTCTATGATGTCCCTAAATTCTGCTCTCCACTGTTTTCCCTGGGTTTTAGGTCCTTAATGCTTCTTCCATTGAACCCAAGTGCAGGCCCCTTCGTCCTCTCAGTATAATGGACTCATGGGATCCTAGGCTTTACAATGGAAAGGGACCTGAGAGGTCATCTACTTCAATCCTATCACTTTCTAGATGAGGGAAACCAAGATCCAGAGATGGGCCGTGACTTCTCCGAGGTTACAGTGACAATAAATAAAAAAAGCCCGAGTCTTTGGAAACCAAGTCCTGGGCTCATTCTGCCTTCAAGATTAGCATTGCCTTATGAGGAGAGAGGGAGTCTGGCTTGAGAGAAAGGTTTGCTAAATGAGCGGCAGCATCCAGACACTACTGATTGATTGACCAAAGGGAAGAAGCTCTGTTTCCCTAAAGGAACTGGCCTGCAAAACTGATGAACCTTGGAGAAACAGAAGGAAAAGAACTAGAAGACTGAACAACCCTTTTTTGGGTACTAGAGGAGAGAATGGTTTCACCTACCAGCAGTGTGCTCACTCCCAGCTTTCTTAGATGGGACAGCTTACTGATGGCTAATCACATTTGCTTGCACCTTCTGCCTCTTGCTAAATTCCTCTCTGTGTGACCCCGGGCAAGTCACTTAACCCCAATTGCCTCACTCAAAAACAAAAACAAAACCAAATTCCTCTCTGGCAATGAAGGACATTACTCTCCCACCTGGGGGAAAGGAGAAACCTGCAACCCTGAGGACCATAATCCCTCTTCCTGGAAGGTCTCCATGGTCTGCTCAATATGGTCCCCTTTCCTATTGAAGGAAGGGCATCTTTATATCTTTATACTTCCAGCATTTTCCTATCCATCATATTGTAGGGCCTTGGACACAGTAGCTCTTTAAGAAATATTTATTTGCCTTTTTTTTTTTAAATGCCTGCTATTTTTGTTACTCCCTCCACCCACTTCTGAAATATCCTCTTTGACATTAACTCTGTGATCCTGGGCAAATCGATTCCTTTAGATCCCTTTCAGCTCTATCTTTTTTTTTTTTTAAGTGAGGCAATTAGGGTTAAGTGACTTGCCCAGAGTCATATAGCTAGTGTTAAGTGTCTGAGGCTGGATTTGAACTCAGGTCCTCCTGAATCTGGGACCGGTGCTTTATCCACTGCACCACCTAGCTGCCCCTCAATTCTATCTTTAGATCCCTTTCAGTTCTAATATTTTTTATTCTAAGGATACTTCCAGGTGTCACTATATCATTTTAAGGTTCCTTCTAGTTGGGACAGTCTGTTCCAAGGCTCCTTGCCAGCTCTAATATTCTATATCCTAAGGTTGCTTCTAGCTCAGGGAACCTTCCAGCTTTGATGACAGAACTCTGAGACCCCATGACCACATTCCTTCTATCCCCTCTTCTTTAAGGCTCATGCACAACCATCTCTGAATGACTTTTCCCTGAGTAACCCAGTCCCCAGTGACCGACCTCCTTTCTGTTCAGCTCTTTTTTTGGGGGGGGGGGGCAGGACAGGTCAATGAGGGTTAAGTGACTTGCCCAAGGTCACACAGCTAGTAAGTGTCAAGTATCCCAGGCCAGATTTGAACTCAGGACCTCCTGAATCCAGGGCCGGTGCTTTATCCACTGCACCACCTAGCTGCCCCCTTTCCTACACTCTTAAAGCTTTCGCACCCCAAATTTTGGCCCTGAACACAAGGGTCTCTTTTCCTTGCCTGTGAATGTGACCCCTCCCCTCCCCCAACCTCACCCATGCAAAGGGTGTCATAGAGGCGGGTACAGGCCAGGACCACAACTTTGCTGTCACTGCAGTGAGTACAGGCCTTGCAGGGCTCCTGGACACTGCTCTCCTTTGAATAGGTGCCTGGAGGACAGGGCTGGCACACAGTGTCAGTGCCCTTCCCACAAGGAATCTTGGCTTCGTTGCCTGGGGAACAGGCCTTGCATGGCTGGCAGTGGTTGGTGCTGTTGAGAAAATGCCCAATGGGGCAGCTGCAACATGGCTGGCAGGGCTCAGAAGTGCCTTCTAGGGACAAGGTCTCATCTGTGAAGGAAAAATGGGGAACAAAGTAAGGCCTGGCGGTGCTGTAGGAAGAACCTGGGGCCAGGAAATCTGAGTTTGAGTTTCATGTCTGATACCAACTCACTATTAGGCCAATAACTTCCCCTTTGGGATTGTTTCTTTCTAGGGGAGTTGGCCAGGGGATCTCTCAGGTCCCTACTAACTCTAAAACTTCCATAACTGACAGGACACATTACTTCTCTTTGGGCCTCACTTTTCTTCCTCTGTAAAATGAAAGCTTTGGAAGGCATCATTTCTAGAAGCTTCCAGTTAGCACATTCCATAGTTCTAGTTTCTGCTTTCCTGGCTCCCACCATGAGGGAACTTTGCCTCATCTACTTCACAGACCGATCTGTTATTGATCTTGAAGCCTCAAGAACAATAATCACGAGACCTTCCATTTCTTTCTTCTTTTTTTTTTTGGTGAGGCAATTGGGGTTAAGTCACTTGCCCAGGGTCACACAACTAGTGTCAAGTGTCTGAGGCCAGATTTGAACTCAGGTCCTCCTGAATCCAGGGCTGGTGCTCTATCCACTGTGTCACCTAGCTGCCCTGAGACCTCCCATTTCTACAGCACTTTAAAGTTTACAAAGCACTCCCTGGGAGGGAGGTGAGGCCATTAGAATTGTCCCCATTTTAAACCTGAGGAAATTGGCTCAGAGGAAGTTGAGATTTAACTAGCTAAGTGTCAGAGATGGCATCTGACCCTGAGCCTTCTGACTGCAAAAGCCAGTGTTATTCCTACTGCCCCCAAAATTCTTTGGAAACATTTAACCCCCACCACCCCAGACTGATGACAGTTAGATGAAAAAGCATGTCCTCATTCCTTTCCCCCTCCCCACACACTGCCTGTCCCAGCTGCCTGCCAGGCCTCCTCCCCCATCATCTCCCCCAACCCCAAGCTTGGGCCTGTGTGTGTGCGCGCGCGCGCGCACACACCCACACACACACACCACTCACGTACTGGAAGGACATGGTTTACACTCCAGATCAGCTTCTCCACAGGGCTCTGAGGTGCCCCAGTCTGGGGGACAGGTGTTGCAGCACAGATCTCCCCAAGGGAAGAGACCATCAGGACAGAACTGTCCAGCCCACACCTGGCAAACAGACCCAGTAAGGAGGAATACCAAAAACTGGGGAGGAGCTAACTCCCAAATTCCAGCTCCCCCCCCTCCCCACTCCCTTAGGCCCCTGACTCCCTCCTCCCCCCTCCTTCTCTCCCCCAGGCTCAGCTCAAGGAGGTGGAGAAGAGAAGAGAACTTGGCAGAACAGGAGCCTTAGGTGGGGGAGGGGGCTGAGGGGACAGACATAGACAGACAAGGAGAAAGTTGGGAAAGAAACACTGATATGTAACAGCTGCAGTCAAGAGAAGGGAAGAAAGAAGGGGGTCGGCGCCTGAGGAGACTTCCGGTGTGACCCAGCAAGAGGGGGGCCTCCCCTCGGGGCCTTCCAAAGACAGGAGGAGAACCAGGAGAGCACTCTTCAGATGAAGACAGAGCAGGGTGGAAAGATGGGGAAATGGAGAAGATGGAGGGAAGAGGAGATGGGAGGAATGACAAAGGGAAGAGTGAAAAGGACAAAGACGCTTAAAAATAGGGATGGGGCAAATATAATACATAAATACTTACCCCCTCCCCCAATCAGTGGCTTCTGCTTGGACGCAGGATGAAAAAAAAATGTCTGGGGAGGGGGACACAGTTTGCAGCTCCTATCTCTGATTCCCTTTAGTCCCCAGTAAATTGTATCTTTTGGTTTCTGCTACCCACTTTTCCTTTATGTCTCTGGACACTAGGGATTATTTGCCTTTATGAGGGGAGTTGGAATTGTTGCCTTTCCCCTTACCCTAACAAGGTCCTGAATGGACAAGACACATCTCAGATGAGGTCTTATTCCTGGCACCCTCAGTAATAAATTGTAATCAGATGACGCTGAGGCCCAGAGAGGAATACCGCCTTCCCCCAAGTCACACAGCAAAGGCTCTTTAGAGAACTTGCAGGACGGTCCTGCAATGAGACTCTGCTTCTAGACATAAAATATAATTTCCTGATTCGCACTGATGTTCAGTGCCAGAGTACTGCCAAAGAGCACACTCTTTTTCCCAAAAGAAATCTTAGGCCATCTGGACCGAAGGGAATAAAATGGATGACCTAGAGAAGAGGACCCTGCCAACTGGATTCAACAATGATCCCCAAACTGGCAAAGACCTCCCCTGAGTGCAGCCGGATAAATCCCTGTACCTCACCCCCCTCCCCATGTCTTCTTCCCCTTCCTTAGAGACCCCCTCTCGACCCTAAAATGCAGCTCTATTTGGGATGTGGTTAGAGGGTTGGGGGTAGGGGGAATTGGAAGAGGGAACCTGTTTCTAATTGTCTTAGCGACCTTAAGCAAGACATTCCCTTCTCCGGGCCTCAGGATCCTCATCTGTAAAGTAAGGGAGTCCTTTTCAGTTCTAAATTCGGTTCCATTTTCTAAGGTCCCGAATGCTTTGTAGTCTCTAAGAGCCCAGCCGGCTCTCAAGATCCTCTCTCCCCGTTAGGGATTGTAGGGTAATCCCAAAGGTTTGATAGCTAAACTCCCTTCCCCCGCTGTGACCTGGGGCAGGTAACTATCCCCCATCTGTAAAAATGACCTGTATGACCTCAAAAGGGTCTTCCCATGTTCCATGTCCCTCTGTGTGTGTAAAAAAATGTGCATGCCAGTATCCGCGCACCCTGAGTCTGTCTCCCCAAGTATCGGGCTCATTATTTCCATGAGGCCACACCCCTGCCTTGGGGGCTCTCGTCCTTTGTGAATAGAAGGGGAAGGGAGAACTTGGGTGTACACGCATTCCTGGGCCGTCGGCTTCCCCACCCACTCAAACCTGGCTGAGGCTTGGATGTGGTCAATGTCTCCCGCCCGAGAAAGGAGGGGGAGCGTTAAGGGGGATGGGGGGATGGCGAGAGAGGAATGTATTCATGACTGTTTCTCAAATCCACACGAGATCGACTTTCAAGCCATGAGGCCCGTGTTCTAGTGCGGGTTCTAGCATTAACTTAATGTGTGAACTTGGGTAAATTCTTCCCCTCCATGGGCCTTAGTTTTCCTTATCTCATAGAACTAGGTAGATCCCTAACTAAGGTCCCTCCCACTGTAACCGTCCATTAGCAACTTTTCCCTCGGCCTGCCTCAAGTCTAAAACGCCCCTCTCCAAAATATCGAACCAGCTCCCTCCTCCGACACCCCCCCCCCGCAGCATCTGACTCAGTGGACAAAAGCCTCCCTCTAGGATGAAGACCACCTTTCAACAGACTCCCCCCGGGTCCCCACCCCCAGCCTCCCTTTCCCAGACTCGGTCTGAGTTGGTGACTGCCTTGTCTGAAGGCAGAGGGATGGACCAAGTTACCTCTCTCTGGGAAGGCACCTAAGGGACTGCAACTCCCCCTCCAGTCCAGCAAAGATTCCGGCAGCCCCGAAGGGTGTGGGACGAGGTTGTCTCCTCCCAGCTTCTCCCTCCCTCCCAGGTCTCTCTCCCTGGTTAGGACGGGCCAGCCACCCGTGGGTGGGGCAGATGGATAAGTGAGTCCCACGGACAGACAGAGCCTCACCTCGGACGGGAGCAGCGACCTCAGGAGCAGCCACAGGAGCCAAGGGCGCGGCCGCCGCCGGTCTCCAGACATCTTCGGCTCGGGCCCCCAGGTCCCTGTCTGGGTCCCCGGGGAGGGCACCTAGAGGGAGCTCAGTACTTGCCCCGCTATTGGGGCGGGCGCAGAATGGGGAGAGGTACGAGGGGGACGGGGTTGGGGAGCCCTAGAGGAGGGCCCGAAGGGAGGCCGGGGAGCGGAGCGGCAGCGGAATTGGGGAGCAGGAGGGGAGCCTGCACGAGGGTGGGTGCAGAAGCCGGGGCGAAAGAGGCGGAAAAGTGGGTTACAAGAGCTTGGGGATAAGGTGGGGCCCGAGAACGGGGTTTGGGGATCAGGAGCCCCTTCCGCACAGGGAGCCTGGGGGGCAGGAGCTTTGGGGCCCGTAGAGTCTGAGAGTGATCCTGGGGGGCCCAAGCAGAAGCCCAAACGGGGCAGAAGCTACGGGGACTAGAAGGGGGTAAAACAGCGGAGGACTAACTCCTCTCCCTCCGCCTCCGCGCCGCCGACTGGCTCTCCAACTCCTGCCTCCCCCCACCCTCTGCCAAGTCCTCCTCTCCCCCCCCCACCCCACTTTCCGAACAGTCGGACCGCCCGCCCACCCCGGCTCCGTGGGGGCAGGTCCTGACTCTTGGCCCCGCCCCGTCCCTCCCGGTCCTGTCCCGTGCGGCATCTGGAGAAAGGGGCCCGGGGAGGGGCGGGGCTAAGAGGTCCCGCGGGAGGGGGCCCTAAGAGCCCCCCCCCCCAGCCCAGTCTTAGCTCAATTAGGGACCTGCTGGGGCAGGGCACGCGAGAGCCCAGACAATAGAAGTGGACCGTCAGCCCGCTCCGGGGCCCGCACCATCCGTGCACAGGCCGCGCCAGCCACGCCGACAGCAGGCGGACCACTCAGAGCACACAGGCCGGGTCAGATGCTCCGCTCCCGGGCTCATTTCAAATTTCAAATCCTTTCAAAGCTCCGCCGTTCCATCAGGGCAGTAGGCGCTCCCCCTACCGAGGAGCATCCTCCTCCTCCTGCCTTACTTAGGAGGCGTCCTGGGCTGCTTTAAAAAGACGGAGAGGGAGGGAGCAAGGCCAGGCTGCCTGTCTCCCTGCCTCCTGCCCCCTGGGGAGCCGCCTCTTTTGGTCTGCGTGCGAAAGGGAGGGCCTCTGGTGCAGCCCGAGGACCCTGGCTCGGCTCTGGGAGTCCCTTGGACCCATTGCCCCAGCCCGGTAAAATGTGCGCCTGGACATGTGGGGCTGAACGAGACGAGAGCTGCCTCTCTGGGCTTGGCAGCTAGACTGGCCCCCAGACGGTAGCCGTGGGAGCAGCCCGGCGTCTGCTTCAAGCAGTACCTGCCCTGGCTTGCCCTCCTCCCTCCACTAACAGCCT
Source organism: Dromiciops gliroides (assembly GCF_019393635.1). Lineage (NCBI taxonomy): Eukaryota > Metazoa > Chordata > Mammalia > Microbiotheria > Microbiotheriidae > Dromiciops > Dromiciops gliroides. The sequence continues at coordinate 668,800,830 of NC_057861.1, forward strand.
CCGAGAAAAGCCCAGGCCTTTTTTCTGGACCCCCTCCCCGGGAAACCGAGAAGCTGCCTGGCAGGAGCCCCAAGTACTTCCCGCCGTGATTACGGGTTGATTATCATTTAGGCAGCTGGACTCAATTCGTTTTTCGAGTGGCATTTAAGGGGGTATTATAGCAAGAGGAAAACAAAACATTCCCTCTCCCCGAAGTCTGCCGCGACACGTGGTCTCCCACTCTTTATATGCCTGCTTCTAAAGCTGCAAAAGTGCTTTATTGGAGCCGTCCAGGCCCTTCTGGGGACAGAGGAAGGATGGGACCCTAGCTGGCTCCTGGATCCCCGTCCGGTCTTGTCCAGGTCTTGTCCACGACACCAGAACACGGCCGACAAACGCCAGCGTTCCTCATGCGCACAATGATCAAGCCCACATGAACTTGGCAACACAAATAGGAAACAAATCCCTGTATTCCTGGGATTCTCTACAACGTCGTCCCCGCCCCCCTACCCCCTCACCATGCTGGGCTATGAGGTAAAGAGAAAAGGTTTGGTCCCTGACCTTGGAGCTTCCGGGCCATCCTGGATCGAGGCTCACTCACACTAAGGAAACAAAGAAGTTGGGCCGAAGGTAGATTCAGTGCCAAATCTGCCTAACTTCACTCATTTATTTTAAATCCAGAAAGACACTTTACAATCATGCAAGGTCATCCCCCTCATTTTACTTAAGAAACAGGCCCAGAGAAGAGAAGGGACCTGTGTAAGGTCACATAGATCACTCAGTCACAGGCATGATTTTGTAGTAGGGATGGATTTAATTGATCCAATCGTCCCAAAGAATTACAAGACTCAATGACTCAGTTTCCTCAAGGTTCTTGGTCTGCAGACCCGAAGCTCCAGTCACCACATACCTGATCTCACAAGGTCACACGTGCATATATATATATATATATATCTCAATCACTCTCACACACACACACACACCCTTGAAAAGACCCTTCACTTTTAGCTTCCTTTCCAGCAGTTCACACAAGGGCCAGGGCCAATTTTCCAATTCTCTTCCCCCCCCCCACCCCCCCATCTTGGGTGAGAGGGAAGTGGTAGAGAAACAACAGGGAAGATGAGGATGCCTTTGAGGGGAAGCTGTAAGTCACCTCCGGAGAGGCGGGCCAGAGAGGGGCCAAGGGGCCTTTCATCTCACAGGGGTGGCGGATCCAACACCCCTTCTCGGGGAGGAAGGGGGGTGGGGCAGACCACTTTGGAGCCTCTGGGGACCATAAAACTTTTACAGGGGGTGGGGGGGCAGGAAAGGAGACATGGGGGGGGGGTTGGGGGGGGAGGAAGAGCTAATTCAGCCCCAGGGCTCTTCCTTTCAAGATCACCGAAGGTGCTCAAAAGCAACTGAGAACAGAATAAGTGTGTGAGAGGTGGGGGTAGCAAGGGAGTGGGAGGCACAGAGGCGGGAAGGGGAGAGAGGAGGGCTGTAAAATGCCATTCTCAAGGAAGGGAATGGCAGAAGGAAGGGCTAGTTCAGCCTGCTTACTTTAAAGGGAACAGAAATCCAGGGAGAGGAAGAAAGGTTGCCCCAGGTTATACAGCGAGAGAAAGAATGAGCTGGGACTAGGTAGGACAGTGGTGTCCACACTGCCTTAGGAATAAGTTCTTCCATTCCGTCCCAGTCACACAGGGTGGATTCCTTCCTCACCCCATGGGAGCCCTGAGGGTACCTGTACTTCCAGATCCCTTGGCAGTCATATTGGGAGCATCCCCTCCTTCCCGAACCCGAAGAACAGGGGGGATGATTGTGCATTCCGATGGCTGTGGTTGTACTTCTGGGTCAGTGTTTATATTGGCATTTGTTTCATTGTGTGACTGTCAGGCATACATCACCAATATGGCTGAAATAAAATCACTGAGTTGTCCTTACACACACGCACACAAGCACAGTATAAGTGTGTTGACCGATTGGAGGGTGGGTGTAAGTTTTGATTGCACTCCAGCCTCTCCTGCGTGGCTTTCTATTCCCCACCCTCCCCGTGTTTGGGCCTGTGTGCACTTTTGAGTGGGTGAAAGGGAATGCTGGGCCTTAGAGGAGGTCTGGATGCAGGGTTCAAAGTCTGAGGGCAGAGAGACACGGAGACTGGGCAGCTACAAAAACAGGGCAAGTTTATTGTTGGGGAAAGGCCACTTACAAGGACAGGGTTAAGGCCACGGCACCGGGCACTGGCCCCTTTGTGCTTGGGGGTTTGGGGAAAAGACAGGCTGTCACGGACACCTCCCCACCCTTCCCACCCCGGGCTGTGCAAAGTGCTGCCACGTGGGCAGGGCCCAGGGGCTAGGTCCCCAGGGGAAGGCGGGACACCCCTCTCCCCGCTTCCTCACCCCCACCCACAGACAAGCCTGGTTTCCCTGGTCCAGCCAGAGAAAGGCTGTGCAGCCTCGCCCCCGTGCCGGCTAGAGGGCGGGCCTTTCCTAGGGATACCGGCCCCCACCAATCCCTGAGCTGAGGGGCGGGCGTGACACCTGCCAACCACAATCCCCGTCCCCAATGCCTATTTATAGGCATGTGCCGGACCTCTTAGCCGCGGGAAGGGGCTGAGGAGCCGAGGGAGTCTGTCTGCGCTCCCTAGAAGGGGATGTCTGCAGTGACCAGCCTGAGAGCCCCGCCCCTCCTCCTAGGCATCCTCCCCACACCCAGGTGGGGCTGGGGCACCGGCCTGCCCGGGCAGGGGGCCTAGGGCCAGTGCATATGTTCTCCCACCCCGCTCCACGGTGGAGGTGGAGGAGCAGCCGGAGCACGCTTGGGGTGGAGCCGGGGCTCCTGGACCAGGAGGGGTTGGAGCGCCGGCAATCACTTTGCCTCGGGTGGGTTATATTCCGTCTCTCCAGATGACACCTGCGAGATCCGCCGCGTGGATCTCCAGAGCCTCCTGGCAAACTGCCCTGAGCGCACCTAGAGGAGGGCAGAAGGGAAGTCATCCTCTCTTCCGGGCTCCCCACCCCCACCCTCAGGGACACTTGGGGCTGCTACCCCTCACCTCCGAGGGCTGTCCAGCTCCCACGACTATCAGCTTCCCGTCCTCCAGCCCCACAAGGATATGACTCCTCTCCTTGGTCACAGCCACGCTGTGGATGGGCACCTTCATGGACAGCGAGGGCACGGCTGGAAGTAGACTAAGGAGAGAGGGGGGCAAAGAAAGGAATTAGGGGCTCCCAGGGGCAAGGTGGGATCCAAGTGGGGAATGGGCGGAGGATAGTAAGGAAAGATGGGAACAGAAGTAACCAGAAGCCCATGCTATTGTGGGCAAGGGCAAGCAGGGGTGAAGCCCAGGGGAAGGAAGGAGCTGGTGGATGGTTTTCAAAGCCTACCAATGCCGGGAAACCCCAATGGCTGTGGAGATCACAGTTTTATGACAACCCAGTGAAATGGAAGCAGTCTGTTTTCTATCATCCCCAATTTCCAGATGAGAAAACTGAGTAAACTGTCCAGCAGAGCTGGAACCGGGCCTGGAGCCCAGAAAGAAGCTCAGCTGGGGGGGTACCTAGTGGCTAGAGCTAACCCTAGAGTTAGGAAAAACTGGATTTGAATCTGCCTCAGCCACTAGCTGCCTGAGCCTGGGCAAGTCACTTAACGTACCTCTCAGTCTGTTTCCTCAACCGTAAAACAGGGGATAACAACAGACGGGATTTACGTCGTAGGCATATTGTGAGGATGGAGTGAGATGACATGTGAGCGATTTGTGGATCTCAAAGAATGATACTAATGCTCCCTATTCTAATTACTGCAGCACCTGCCTTCCCCAGTTGGGACTAAAATGCTTACCGAACTCACCGGTATTTCTAAGATTTCTTCCAGTCTAACATACTCTAACAGTGGGCATGCTTCGGGAAAATAGAGCTGGAAGGAGATAGTAGAAAACAGGAGGGCATTTCCATAGCTGAGAGACAAAGGCAGAGGTACCTCTGGGAGCAAGAGCTGGTCAGGGGAACATGGATTAAAGGCAGGGTCACCAGGGCTGGGACCCCCTGCAAGCTGGTCTGGGTCGAGACAAACAGATGGAATCTGGGGTCAGATAAGGGGCCTTGATGACAAGTATCAGGTCTGGGGAATCTGACTTCACTCAGAGGGTGGAGACTGAACTCAGGAAGTAAGTAGTTGATTGTGGGAGGCCCTGGGACACTAATCCCCATAATGCCCACTTCTGGGGTGCTTTAAAATTTACCAAGCACAAACATCCTGTGAGGGAGGAAGCCCAAGGATTAATCAGCCTTCTTTTTCCAGAGACTCAGAAATTTGTGACAAAGGGATTTGGCCACAGTCATAGTCATTCAGCTCATAGGTGACCCTAAGTCACCTGACTCCAGGTCCTGGGCCCTTTCCACTAAACTATGTGTTGGATCCTCAGATAAAAAAGTTTATCCTTGTTTATTGTTAGGTTAGGGTTTGGGTTTGGGTTTTTGGTTTTGGGGCGGGGGGGGGGGGGGGGATCTATATCTAACTTCATCTGAGCAGAGAATTCCTCTCTGGTAATTTGGAGAGTTGGCTGGAGGCACTGAGGTGAAGTGACTTTCCCAGGGTCACCCATCCTTTCCTGTGGGTCCCCATGACAACTGCTTATGTACCTGGTGTATAGACCCTGGCTAGAGAGAACTGGATTGAGATAAAGGAGGCAGAGCCTGTCTTGAAATCCAGGAGGAGGATGGAGAAAAACCACATTCTTAGCATAAGAAGACCTGGATCCAAGCCTAGACCTTCCCTGAACTGGGATTTCCTAAAGGATAAAATGGGGATGGAGCAATCCTTTCCCTTCTCTTACTTCACACGGATGTTTTTAATGAACTAAAGCCACCATGTAAATATGGATAGGGACTGGATCTGGGATTGAATCAGTATAGAGAACTCCCTTTACCCGATGCAGGCCTGTGCCTTCTCTGCACCTCAGGGTCTTAGAGTGACCCAAAGCAGAGGCTCAAGCATGGCACCCCTAGGAAGCTAGGTGGCGCAGTGGATGGAGCACTGGCCCTGGATTCAGGAGGACCTGAGTTCAAATCCAGCCTCAGACACTTCACACTTACTAGCCATGTGACCTTGGGCAAGTCATTTAACTCTCATAGCCCTACCAAAAAAAAAAATATATATATATATACACACACACACACACACACACATATATATATATATATAAAATTGAAAAATGTTTAACAAAATAAAATCAACAAAGACAATGTGGTTTCCTAAGTCAACATGGTGCCATGGAGATCCATTTCTATTTGAGTTTGACCACACTGACCCAAAGGCCAGGGAGGTTAAATGATTTGCCCAGGGTCATAGGACAGACCTGAACCCAGATTCTACACCACCCCCCCCCAAAGTGCAGAGCTCTCTCCAGTCCATTACCCCTTCAGATGGAAGGACTAGAGCCAGAAGATAAAAGTACTAGGGGCTGGGGGATATGGTGGTAGTAGTACGAATTTGGGGAGTCCATGGAACACCTGAAAACTCTACAGGGCCCCAAGACAGACCTGGGAATGAATCTGAAGGGCAAGGATATTGAGATAAGCAGTGGTCCAAAAGGACAGTCATAACATACTGTACTCGGAATTAGCAATTTGGGAAACCTCTTTGTTTTACAAAGGAGGAAACTGAGGTAGGTGAAGGGGCTTGGCTAAAGTCACACAGCTACTAAATGGAAGAGCAGGGATTTAAACCCAGGTTTCCTGATCCAAACCCCAATGATCTTTCTTGGGGTTGGGGTGCTGGGGTGGTGGTGATAAAGGGAAGATTGGAGCAATGTAACAGAATATGATGTAACTTTATTTTTTTATTTTTTGGTGAGGCAATTGGGGTTAAGTGACTTGCCCAGGGTCATACAGCTAGTAAGTGTCAAATGTCTGAGGCCGGATTTGAACTCAGGTCCTTCTGAATCCAGGGCCAGTGCTCTATCCACTGAGCCACCTAGCTGCCCCATATGATGTAACTTTACAGGCCAGTAGTCAGCTAGATGAGGCTGAATTGGTGTTGCTGAAAGTGACTGAATTACAAGGTCCTGCCTCTTGTAAAGGCTGCCCAGCAGAGGAGGATGTTTGCATACAAAGGCCATTCCAGATGCAGAGGGGGAAAAGCTAGGCCAGGGTGATCTATTGTATCTGCCCGGCACTCAGCCCAAGGTTCCACACACAGTAGGTGATTAATGAATGGATTAATTAGTTCATAAATTAACTTCGATTTAATTCAGCAAAAGGATATATGCCTACTGAGCTGGGTGCTGAGGTTGTGTGCATAAGGGGACAGATAGTTTAGTGAAGACATGGTCCCTGGCCTCATGGGGCAGACAGTTACCTAAAAGAGATGGTCCCCCATCCTTGGGGAGCTCCCTGTCTAGGTGCAGGGAGGTAGGGAGGAGAAACAGGACACAGGGCAGAACAATTAAATACTGGGGAGAGTTAGCAGACTTTCCACTAAAGGATTATCATTCATTCATTCATTCATTCATTCATGCCGACTAGACTATAAGTCAAGGAGCATTTATTAAATATCTACTATGTACCAGGCACTGTGATAAGTTCTGGACATACAAAGAAAAGCCAAAAAACCCAAAACAAAACAAAAAGCTCCACCACAACAAGACCTGTATCTTATCTGAACCCCAGCATAGTACAGGGCCTTGTAAATACTAGGTATGTAATTGGTTGGTTGATTTATTCATTCAGCCAGCCAACAAATACTTACTAAGTGCCTACTATCTACAAGGCCTTGTGATCATTTCTGCGGGAAATCAAACACAAGAGCTTTGTTCTCATGCATCCTGTAATCCAACAGGCAACATTCATTTAATCTAGCCCTTGTAGAACAGGAAGTTGCTCCCAGGTGCTGGTACAAGATATTTGAATATGGCCTCTTGAAAAACCCCGCCTAGTTTACACCAGGCATGTGGAGGAATCCCCTTGGGCAGCCCAGCACATGTGTGCCTATATAGACACGTATCTGTGTATTGGAACCGGTCTTCCTTTCCTCTGCCACCCTTGGGCAAATACATCAATATTATAATCGATCCAAGGCATTTTGTGCCCCAGGACTGAGCCTTGGGTATTACACGGTGTAGGCACTTACTACAGGTTTTGGTGAATGAAAGAATGAAATGGCTTTTTAGGGGGAGGGGGAGGACGGTCTTACCTGTGCAGCTGGAGGATGTGGAGGTTGCACTGAACTGTGCCCAGCAGCACAAAGGCATCAGTCAAGGCCAGGGCTGTGGGTTGTTCCTCCAGCTTCTGTGATGCAAGCAGCCGCCCATTCACTGAATAGAGGTGTAAGAAGTAGCTCATCTAGGGCAGGGAAGAGGGTGGAAAGTCAGCCTGATTCTCATCCTATACTCATCCAGGTACTCCACTGACTTCCCCCTCCCTGGACCTTAAGGTGGGGACTCCCTCCCTGCCAGTACTCTACAGCTTGTCTCTTCTATCCTGGAGTCTCCATTAGGATACCTCTCCCTTCCTGTTAAGGATTAAGGTCCCCCTCTTCCAGGGCCTTCTCTCTCTCTCTCTCTCTCTCTCTTTTTTTTGTTAGTGAAGCAATTGGGGTTAAGTGACTTGCCCAGGGTCACACAGCTAGTAAGTGTTAAGTGTCTGATGCCGGATTTGAACTCAGATCCTCCTGACTACAGGGCTGGTGCCCTATCCACTGCACCACCTAGCTGCCCCCAGGGCCTTCTCTTTTAAATATTTTTTTCCAATGTCATGTAAACATTTTTAACACGTTTTTAATTTTTATTTTTTTAAAATTTTTACTTATTTTGAATTTAAATACAAAAAGACAACAAAAAAAGGATATTTCCATGTTCACAGAACAACATAAAAAGAGGATTCATTCTAAAACCATTTCCAGGGGCAGCTAGGTGGCGCAGTGGATAAAGCACTGACCCTGGATTCAGGAGTACCTAAGTTCAAATCCGGCCTCAGACACTTGACACTTACTAGCTGTGTGACCCTGGGCAAGTCACTTAACCCCCATTGCCCTGAAAAAAAAAAAAAAGAATAAATTCAGCCTCAGACACTTAACACTTACTAGCTGTGTGACCCTGGGCAAGTCACTTAACCCCAATTGCCTCACCAAAAAAACCCAAAACAAACAAAAAACATTTCCATTTCAGACTGTTCACCTTTTTAAGAAAAGCTATGTAATAAATATGACACATTGTTTTTAAAGCTACCCTGCTTTTCTATGCTTCCTTCTAAGTTTTCTTTTGTTCTCTACCGCTGTGTATTAACATTAACATTTGTTTTTTAAAATTTTGAGTTCCAAATTCTCTCCTTCCTTCCCTCCCCCCTCATTGAGAAGGCAAATAATATAGGTTATATTTTCTTTCAGGGTATTTCCCCATCCATTCACACATCTATATACATATGCACACACATACTCACACAGACACATACATACAAATACATGTACATACATACCTGGGCCCCAGGTCGTTCCTGAGCCAAGCTCTGCACCACAATTTGGCCCTCAGACCCCAGGGCCAGGTGGGCCACAGGCCCAGGCACTGTACCCCCTGAGGGCTGTAGTGAAGCCACAAACTGACCTCTCCTGATCGTGTGGATGATTACTGTCCCATCCTGGAGAAAATGAGACATTATGATATGGATTCAAAACAAGGGGACCAGGGATCAGGGGACAGAAACCTCTGCCAAGTCCTGCCTGGAATCCCTTTCTTTATCCCCCCACCCAAAAGAAAAGTTAAAAACATGATGCTGCCATGGTCCGGACTAGCACCTGTGGGGCCCCAGCCTCACCTTGGAGCCTGACACAGCCATGTCGAGCTCGGTGCTGATGGCCACACACGTCACCTCAGCCTCGTGCCCATACAGTACCTGCACTGGTTTTGGAGCCAGCCCTGCTGACAGGCCACCCTGTGGGAGAGAAACCTGGCCTTAGTAAACAAGGAAGGCCTTGTAGTCACTTCTGGCCTTCCCCTCAGACCTCACAAATACTCGTCTGATGCTCTTCCAGTACGGGCCATTCACCCCAGCTTGTGTCCAGAGAGATGCTTGCTCGTGTAATAAGTATTGTGAATTATGGTTATCTGGGTAGACTGTGAGCCTCATGAGAGGCAGGGGAAAAAGACAGAAAGGAAAGAAAGAGAGGAAGGAGAAAAGAATGGAAGGGAGGGAGGGAAGAAAAAGAAATGAGAAAGTCAATGTAACATTTAAAAATACATCAAAGGGGCAGCTAGGTGGCACAGTGGATAAAGCACCGGCCCTGGATTCAGGAGGACCTGAGTTCAAATCTGGCTTCAGACACTTGACACTTACTAGCTGTGTGACCCTGGACAAGTCACTTAACCCTCATTGCCCAGCACCAAAAACAAAACAAAACAAAACAAAAAAAAAACACAAAGGAAAACAGAGGACAGAGAGAGAGAAAGAAGCAAAAAACAAAAAGAAGAGACTAGCCCATCCACCCCTCTCCCCCAGTTACTCCCCTAGTCTGGGTCCTATCCCATTGTCCTTAAGGAGCTCACCTGTTGCAGGACTTGCCACACCATGCAGGTTGTGTCCCGGGATCCCGAGATGAGGTAGAGTCCACACAGATCCAGGGCCAGGCAGGTCACTACATCTGCAGGTAAATACACAGATGGATGGAGATTTTAGAGGCTTCTTGGTTCCATCATCCCTTGGTCATAGGCTCATCCCCATTCTGTTCCCTACCCCCACCACCCTGCCTCAGGACAGCCCATACCAATATGGCGACTGAGCTGGCTCAGTAGTTTGCCTCGGGGCAAGCTGGTCACTCGAAGGCTGCCATCCCAGTGACCACCACTGAACAGGAGCTTTCCATCTGGGGCCACAGCCAAAGCACGGCCACTCACGCCCCCCACCTGGTGCCCAAGGGGCCACTCAGTAGTCTCTGTGTCCTAGGATAGAAAGAAAGCACTAAGCACAAGGTTGGGCACACATGAGCACATCCCCTTCTTCCTGTCTTCCTCATAAATGCCCCGCAGGTAGTACCAGCATCCACTTTCCAACTCCCTTATCCTGATGGTCCTCCTCATTGGTATTTGGTAACATCCTGTCTATGTCCTATTACCCCTTGCCGCTGCCCATGCCATCTTCTCAGACCCTCCCTCCAACTCAATAGCCGTTTGCCCTCATACTTGGCATTGGACACGGTGGGGTCCTTGCTGAAAGTAAAGTAGTTGCTGATGTTCCGATCATAAGGGAGCCAGTTATGGGTGCCCAGCAGCCCATTGGTACTCACAGTCACCTTTGGGAATGAGGAAAAAAACACCCATGAGAGTCCTTCTCAATAGGAAGAGCCAGTTCAGAGGGGCAAGGTATATTAGAGGGAATGAGGGTAGGCAAAGGAGAAATAACTAGAAGAGGGAGAGATGGCAGGAAGTCAGAGATCCAGCAGGACCACCAGCCTTTCCTCCCTATAGCTCCTCAACAGGGACTTACCAGCAAGTCTGGAGATCCCTGTGTCATGAAGGAATGGGACTGCCGGTGGGGTACTACAGCCAACACTAGGGGCACTCCATCACTGATACCCTGTGGCATAAGAAGCACAACTTATACTTCCTGGCCCAGTCAGATCCCAAGGATGACAAAAGAAGGCACTAAAGATTCCCTGAGCTGCTGGACAGCCTCGTCCTGTCGTCTTTGCCAGGAATTATTTATGTCCAGGTAATTAAAAATTTTTTTTCAGAGCCTATTACATTTTTCCAAATCCAATTCCAAATTCCAATTTATCCACCCAAATGCCCTAACAGAAGAGAAGGAGATGGACTGTTATTCCCATTTAGGAAATGAGGGAACTGAGGTCCGGAGAGAGTAAATGGCCCAGCATGAAGGTATCAGAGCCAGATCTAGAAATAATAATAGTAACAGTAATAATAGCAGGTATTTCTATAATGCTCTATGGTTTACAAAGCGCTTTACATGCTCTCTCATTTGATCTTGATTATCAGCCACTGCTTTGACAAGGAACTAGCTGATCCTGCTCACCTCAACAAAGAAGGCTTTGAGCTGGTCAAGGTTCTGGAAGAGGTTTGGCGAAAAGGTATCTAGTCGTGCCAGGCGACGAGCGGCATCTTCGGCAGAGAGTCGGGGAGGGTGGGGCTCCTGAAAACACATCCAGGAGGTAGGAAGAGGCCCAAGTCAGTGCCAAGCCTGGATAAAATCTCAGGATACTGTTCCCTTTCCCTCTCCACCTCTTCTACCAACTCTGTGCTCACCTTGAGCAGCTGGCAAGGGGTCTGTCCAAAGTTGCTGATGATGCCCTCTAAGGCTTTCCGTTCCGTCTCGTCTGCCACAGCATCCAGATCCACAGCCCCTAAGAGGTTTGTAAACATTTTATGGTCCATAGATCCATAGATTTTCTTTTCTTTCTTTCTTTTTTTTTTGTGTGAGGCAATTGGGGTTCAGTGACTTGCCCAGGGTCACACAGCTAGTAAGTGTTAAGTGTCTGAGGTCACTTTTGAACTCAGGTCCTCCTGACTCCAGGGCCGGTGCTCTATCAACTGCGCCACCTAGCTGCCCCAGATCCATAGATTTTCACAGGTAAGATGGACCTTAGAATACAGACTGTCAGAGGTAGAGAGAGACCTTGTGGCTCAGTACTTGGCAGACAGCAGATACTTACTTGACTGATGTTTGTTATCTTGGCTTGGTTCCATAAAGAACAGAGAGCAAAGGGAAAATTTGCAGTGATCTTCACAGACTGCACAATGTTTCTCTTCCTGCCTTAACCAAGTCCATGCTGCCTATGCTCAAAAGTTTGGGTCGGTCTCCCTCCCAAAGCGGGAGGAGCTTGAAGAACATCCCAATTCTTCATGTTACCAAGGAAAAATGAAATATTCCTTTTTTTTTTTTTTTTTTTTTTTGGTGCAGGGCAATGAGGGTTAAGTGACTTGCCCAGGGTCACACAGCTAGGAAGTGTCAAGTGTCTGGGGCTGGATTTGAACTCAGGTCCTCCTGAATCCAGGGCCAGTGCTTTATCCACTGTGCCACTAGCTGCCCCTGAAATATTCCTTTAAAAAAAAATGAAGCACTTCAATGTGAAAACAAACAAACAAACAAAAGGATTTTAAGAAGCAGAGGGGAATCCTGACTTGTGTCAGGTTGAAGAATGGAAGAATACGACCCAGAGAAGAAAGGGAAGAAGGACCAACTGAACACTTGGGGTTAAGTAGTAAATTTGGAGGCCCTCCCCCAAGAAGGGAAAACTGCAGCTCTAAGGAGGAAGTGACTGCTCATCCTCCAAGGAGCACTGATGGAACCAAAAGGTGCTGTGGGTGAGAGTTCAGCCTGTAAAGGTCTGAGATAGAGCAGGAGAGTCACAGGGACAGGAGACTCCGCTGAGGAAGACTGAAGTAGCTGTGAGTCTCAGGAGATCCAAAAGACTGCTGTCTTATTATATATGTGTGTATATATGGGATGTGATGGAGAGGCTCCCGAGATTTGTCAAATGGAGGATCATAAGAGGATAGATTTAGAGTGGGAAAAGACCTTAGAGGCCCCAGAATCCAGCCTCCTAATTTTACATATGGGGAAACTGAGGCAAACCCCCTTGCCCAAGTGCACCCTGATTATAACGAAGGCATTATTGGAACTCAGATTCTCTGACTCCAAATCCTGTACTCTTTTCACTGTGCCAGTAAGGCTACTTGATGACTGCCACTCATTTCTGGTGATTCAAGTACAGATAGATGATCCCACCTTTGGAAAGCATTGCTAAAGACGATAAAGTCTTCAGCAAGAATTATTGCCTCGGAAACACAGGTAGTCCATTCCACACTCCTGCCCATTTAAAGCAAGGTGTTCAAAATACAGAGCTGACTAAGAAAATGGTGTCTGAAAAGTGGATTTCCATTTCTGAGCCACGGCTTCAAAGTAAATGAATAAGCTCTTGACCTGTCAGAATCCAGTGATATCTAGTGTTTAATATCCCCAGCATGTCCCAGCTTACGTCTTTTAAAAAAAAAGCATTCATGTGATATCTATAATATATATGTATATATATAATATATGTGTGCATATATGTACATACAAACATACATACATGCGCCTAAGGCTTCTCTACAAGATCAACAAGTCTTTAACGTGTTTTTTATTCCTGATCCACATTTTCCAACACTTTTTTTTTTGGCCATCTGTCCCAATGCCCACCTCCAAATTGGAAATTTCCAAGTATAAAAGTATATGTTGCTCTAACTTGAAAGCTCTATAGTTCTATGAAGAACTTTGCTCTCTACCTTCTCATCCTCTATAACACGTGTTGATACATAAAATTATGTTCTTTTTGCAAATATTTACCATGGGCACTGCAACATGAGACGACCAAATGTATAATGAAATGTTTCTTAATATCCTTGGATACATATAAACCAGTCCTGTCAACAGAATCCACGTCTCCTAAGAGAACTAGTGAGCTATCCTTCCATTGGCCTGCAACTTCCTTCTGGCTTCTGGCTTTGTTTCTAGGAAGAATGCCAAGATTGAGATGATTCCCCTCCTCTAGCCGCTCATCTCCTTGTAGGTCCCTAGACAAGGGTTTCTCCAGAGTAACAATTACTGGGTTAAAGATATATGTGTATGTATACTTCACTCATAAAGGAACGGAAAAGGCAAGAAGAGAATAGAAATGCAATACAGTTGTAAACTATGGAGATACTATCATGTGAAGAAATCCAAGACCCAGAGGGGGTCAGCATAACCTAGAATATGTGAGTGATGAGCGATATAGGCAGAAAGGGAAGAGATAGTGTCATTAGCGTATTCCACAGACCACCTGGACTGAAGGAAGAAACAGAGTAAATGGTTGTTGGAAATAGAGAAACCAGTTACTTTGATAGAAATGGTAGTAACTTTAAGAAGTACTAATTAGGGGCAGCTAGGTGGCGCGTGGATAAACCTCCAGCCCTGATTCAGGAGGACCTGAGTTCAAATGTGGCCTCAGACACTTGACACTAGTTATGTGACCTGGGCAAGTCACTTAAGCCTCAATGTCCTGCCTCTCCCCCCCCCCAAAAGAAGTAACTAATTACTTTATCTTAAAATCTGTGAATAAAGGAGGGGAAGAAAGCTGGGTCTAATCTGACATGTGCTGTAGATTTGGGGAAAGCAGATTTCAAAATGTTCAGAAAGAATGTAAATGGGGTTGGAAAACAGGAACGGTGATGAGGAAACCCCAAGAGAGATGATAAGGTATCAGCAATTAAATTCTGAAGACAACAAGAGAAAACAATTCTGACGAGAAGTAGGGGGTGTTGAGAATTCATCAACCCACTTGGATTTGAGAAGACACCTATAGAAGATGATAGATTAAGTAACAAAGGATGGATACAAAAGTTCTACATTCTGCTACTTCTCTAAGAACAGAGTGAGAAGCACTAACTCTCAGAATAACTTGAGGTCTGTCTAGGAAAGCTAAGGAAGTCACTCAGGAATTTTGCAGTTGTCTTGGGGGAAAAGAGAAGACTCAGGAAAAAGGTAGAGACCACTGCTGTGGGTGGGATGACTGATAATAAATGGCAGACTGCAGAACTTTTCATCTTCTTTTTCTTCAGTTTCCCTTGCCAAGGAGAAGAGTGATTTGTGTGGAAAGGACAGAATAAAAATAGTTAGCAGGCAGTTGAAACCCAAGAGAAGTGGTGAGAAAGTCCCTGACTGCATGTGACAAATTCAAGTCACCATGCCAATAGGAATCACATCCCATCTTACTGAAAGAACTGGCAGATATGCCTGCCCACTCACTGTCAGTGACCTTTGAAAGATTGGGGAAAAATTTGGAACTCAAAATAAAAAAAAAAGAATGGTAAAAATTAATTGAAATCTAAAAATAAAAAAAGATTGTGGAGAATAAATGCCTCCACATTTGAAGAAAAGCAAATGTTCTGATTTCCAAAAATAATTCTAGAATTTCTAGGACTTCTAGAATCTGCAAACTATAGTAGAGTGAGCTCTGATTAATGAAAAAAATTCTGGAACTGATTAGTGACTAAAGGGATGATTAGTAAGTGTCTAGAAGAGGAAGGGGCAGTCACCAAGAGTCCATGGAGTTTCATCAAGTACAGGCCATGCCAAAGAAGAAAGACAGTACTGAGACAGGATGTCTTATGTACAGTCCAAGGTGATCTCTATAGCAATTTGCTGCTTAGTTGTTTTTATTTATCACAAGTGAAGGTTCATCCTGGGCATGGGTCGAAACGTCTGTCGTGTGAAGACAAAAGGCATCAGAAAGTCCCCAAACAGGTAATTTCCCTTTTTGACGATGTAGTTGGACTGCTAGGTGAAGGGAATCCTGTAGGTCCAGATGGGCTACATTTCTTCTGAACACGCAGCAATCTCTCATGGTTGTCTTGTGGATAGAGAGACATGTGCCAGACAATACTAAGGAATTAGTTGGATTCAGAAGTGGCTGAGTGACTTAGCATAGCACACAGTGGCTCAGTGTGAACCGGAAAGGTCTCTAATGAAGGGTCCATGGGGACCTGTGCTTGGCCCTGTGCTGCTGAACGTTTTGGTTTTTTTTAATAACTCAACTAAAGGCATAGACAATATGCTTATCAAATATGCAAGTGATACACAGCCAGGAGACAAGCTGGGTGACAAGCTAGAAGGCTGGATCAAACCTAATATAAAATTTATTAGAAAAATGTGAAACCTGATATTTGGGCTAAAAAAAAAATCAACTTCACAGATATAAGATAGGGAAGGGATTGGTTTGGGAGTATTTTGTCTGCGAAGAATAAGAGATTATGCCTACCCTCTGGGAGCTCCCAGACAGAAAATAGTTCAAGTCAGCCTAGAATGAAGCGCTAAAGCCAATGGCTAAGGGTGGTGAAAAGTCAGAGGCCAAAGAGATCTGGAGAAGTCAGAGAATGTTTTCTGAAGGAGGCGGAATGAGAGCTGGATTGTGTCATACGTTCCAAGAGGACTGTGAAGATCATCACACCCATAAAACAGATGATGAAACTGAGGCTGAGAGTGAGCAGTGAAATTATTTACCCAATGTCACGCAACTAGTACGGGCCAGTGCTAGGATTGTCAAATACAATAGAATGTAAGCTTCTTGAGGGCAGGGGACATTCTCTCACACCTTGCATAATATGAGCATTCAATAAATGTCTGTTAATTTGAATAGGGTTGGGTGTCTTCTGAGTCCAGCGCCAGAGTTCTTCCTATTACATCGTGCTGCCTTTCCCTATGCCTCCTCTTCCTCACTGCTGGCTAGCTCCCTCCCACCCCATGCATACATACATCCCAGCTCTGCCCTGCACACTGCTGATTCCAAGACCACACCAGGCTGCCACCCCTCCTGCCTGGTAGCTACAGTCAAAGCCGAGGCCCACTCGTCCTAGGCTCAGGAGCCGAGAGCAATCTCAGGTGCCTCTGCCCCTGCAAATCCAGAGATCATGCCATCACACAGCACTCCCAGCCCTGCCCTCACCCTCATAGGTGCAGTAGTAGAAGACGTTGAGGGCCTCCACAGCAGCAGGCCCACGCTGCTTGTAGCCAAAGATGAGGTCGATCCATTCATGGAGGTGGGCGGACACATGCTCTGATTCCTGGTGGGGGGAGAGGTGGGGATGGCCATGGGGGATCACCACACAGTCACCCCCCCACCCTGAGCTTGGGACGGTGGGATTTGGGCAGTGGTGGGAAGGGGAAAGGGCTGGGGGGGATTAGGGTAGAGTTGAATTGAGTTGAGGATTGGAGGGAGAGGAAGCCTAAAATGAATGGATGGATAATGCATGAATGAATGGCCAGCCAAACTCTCCTCTGGCTCACTTTTCTTCCTTTAAGCCCATCCCTAGCCCAGCCTTGATCCCACTCCCAGGGTTCTACACTTGCATAACCCATACCCACTTACCAGCGCCTTTCGGTGCTGATGAATAAAATCTTCCCGGGAACGGGCCCATCGGGGCAGCACCACATCACCCACCTTCTCATTGGTCAATTGAAGGCTACCCAGATCAAACCCTGGAGGGGACAAGAGCTAAGTGAGGGTCCTTGGTTCAGGTCCCCATTCCTGTCCTCATCCTCCTTTGCCCCCTACACCTATATCCCTCCCATACCCTCCCTGTCCCTTAGTGGTGTGTCCCTCACCTCCTTTCCCATCCCCAGAACCAACGTCCTTTCCCCACCTCCCTCTGTCCCCCAGTCCTACATCCCTCCCATCCCGCAGCTTTTTTTGCACCCCACCCCCAATCCTGGTGTTTCCCCAACACTGTCCCTGTTTTCCACCTGGGAAATATTTCCCATTCTCTTTTCCAATCTCTGTGTTCCACTGTTCCCTTCTAAAGGGCTCCCACAGCCCCCGGTCCCTCTCACCATTCTGGTTTTCCAGGAAGTCAGGGAAGTAGAAGAACTCAGGAATGAGCTCCTTGACATCAGCTGGGCTCTCCAGGCGGGCCTGCCAGGCAGCTGCCACAGAGTGGAACTGCCGATCTGAGCAGTCAAATCTACAGAGGAGAAGAACCAGCTCTGCTAGGTGCGCAGACATGACCCAGGCAGGACAAACCCATGACAAGGGGCAGATGGAGCTGGAGGAAGAGCAGCTGCATTTAAAACCCCGGCTCTCCTTTAGTGCTGTCCGTGGGGCCACTGGACAACTCGGGCCTCTGTTTGCTCATATGAAAAATGAAGTTGGACCAAATGACCTCTGATGCCCCTTCCAGCCCCAAGTCTTAGGAAATCTACGATGCCCTGAACTACCTGGGCATGCCCAGTGGAAAGGGCAGATTCCTGTGAGGCGCACGTATGCCCAAGTGCACAAACAAATGAGGGCCGCATGAGAAATATGGACTGGAGAGATGGAAAAACTGAGGCCCTGGAGACATGGAAACATTCACCATGACCAGAGGAACAGAAAGACATGACTCTATGATAGATAGAGGGAAGCACAGAGAGGCCTCAGGGACTGTGACAAGCCAGACCAGTCTCCTTCATAGGTGGTGTGCAAATTTGGAAAGTCTCTCCCCCGGGTCTCCTGGAGACCTGGATGAGGAGGTAGAATCGAGAACTCGAGCTGGGAGAAGCAAGAACATTCACAGAGGGGCAGCTAGGTGGCGCAGTGGATAGAGCACCGGCCCTGGAGTCAGGAGTACCTGAGTTCAAATTTGGCCTCAGACACTTAACACTTACTAGCTGTGTGACCCTGGGCAAGTCACTTAACCCCAATTGCCTCACTAAAAAAAAAAAAAAAAGAACATTCACAGAGCTCAGCACATGTTCAACATCCTAGTTCTGCAAAGACCTGAGGGCCAGGGGCATTCCATGTTCTGAATTTCCTGAAATGAATTTTGTTTGGAGTCTTTGTCTCCTGGTGAGGCAATCCTGGCTCTGTACTCAGTTTTTATCAGGATTCTTGGGACTCCTTCTGGCCCTACAGTACCTGAAGGTTCAGGGCTACTCCTGCTGAGACCAATTCATTTATTCTACCACCACCCCCACCCCAGCCCCTGATATGATCCCTGTTGAGTGGCCAGAGATCTCATATTGATAGATTCTTGCATTTTTTGGCTTGAAGCAATAAGCATAATGTCATCTATGAAGAGAAACATCTGAAATACCTCACCATTTGGAGAGGATGGCTCTTGCATAAGCAAGCATACATTTTCCAGATTTATACCAGCTGATATTGATAATCAGAGGATCCCTGAACAACTCTCAGTGATTATATCAAGGATTGTCATGTGATTTTTGGGGGGGGGTAAGTGACTTGCCCAGGGTCACATAGCTAGTAAGTGTTAAGTGTCTGAGGTCAGATTTGAACTCAGGTACTCCTGAATCCAGGGCCGGTGTTTTATCCACTGCGCCATCTAGCTGCCCCTTCATGTGATCTTTCTAATCAGCTTTTTTTTTTTTTTAAGTGAGGCAACTGGGGTTAAGTGACTTGCCCAGGGTCACACAGCTAGTTAAGTGTTAAGTGTCTGAGGCCAGATTTGAACTCAGGTACTCCTGACTCCAGGGCCGGTCTCATGTGATCTTAACACATTCATAGGAAACACTTTGTTAGAGGACAGACTTTAAGGCAATATCTTGCCCTGCAGATTTAAATGCTTTTTTCCCTTTTTGAATCAACAATAAATGCAGTGAGATGTTGTATTCCTTATGCCCTTCAATCCACAGTGTGACTAGGAAAGCATTGTATGCTGTAGAAAAATCACCTACAAAAATTTGCCTGTTCCCCTCTTAGATTTTCATCAAACCCACCTTTGACAAGTACAGATATTATTCTCATAAAGATTTTATAGAGATGAGGAAGTATATTTAGATTCATAGTTTTGATATTCCTGTTTAGGTAATAATATCATCCACAATTTTCCCATTCTTTTCATTTCTTTGAGACATCAGCAAAGATTTCCTTTGGGCATATTTGCTCAGGTCCAGCTGCTTTTCCTAATTTTATTTTCTTGAATGCCATTTCTACTTACTAACATTACACATTTCAATATGAGGAATTAGGAACTAGATGTGGTGGTTCCAGCATTGTCAATGAAAGAACAAATTGCTACAGAAATACTAGGAGATCTGTTCCATTTTCTGTCTACTTGTTGTCTGACCACACTTATACACAACTAATTCTAAAATTAACCCTATGTTGGAAACATGTCATTTCCTGATCATTAAGATTTTCATTTTATGTGATGCTTTGTTCACTATGCCTAGTCTTCTTCCAATTCTTCTTGAAGAAAGTATTTATGATATATTCTACGTAACATACAAGCCTTTGACCTCTTTCATTTCTTAATCCTAGATCTTGTTTTCCAATATATTTTCATTTCCATTTTTATTTTTGAAACTGAGTCTCTATCTTGCCATTCCTGGGCCTGATCTCACTATGGATTGGCACAGGAGCTCTGACTTACTCTGTTTCTGACCTGAGTCAGTTCGTTCCTCCTTATGAAGCATGGTGGCCTCCCCCTCCCAGGGGCTCACTGTATAAGGGCTGGACTTAGAGTGGACACCTGATGAGCATCATACTACAGCTCAGAACTCCTGACTTCAAATGGTCTATCAGCCTCAGGCTCTCCCAGTAACCAGGGATTACAGGCATGTGCTACCATGCTGGGATCCAGTACATTTTCTCCCCAATCCTCCCCTGTGCTCACTTTCATATTCAAGTTCTTGAACATTAAGGTATATGCTGATTATGCTCCCTCCAAATTGCACTCCATCCTCCATTCACATCTCACCCCCCCCCCTTGTCTCCATGCTTTGGCTCACATCATTCCTCATGCCTGAAATATATTTCCATCTCCATCATGAAATCCTTCCCTTCCTTTCAAGTCCCAACTTGGTGCTACATCCTCCACAAAACATTTCCTGTCTTGGCTAGGTAAACATGATCTCTCCCTCTTTATATATTTCATGTTTTGCCTGGTCTTCCTTTGCTCTTAGTTCATCTCCATCCCATTATCTTTATCTGTGTACACAGCTTTAATCCGACTGGACTATAAGATTTTTGGTTTTGTGTGTGTGTGTGTGTGTGTGTTTTTGTGTGGGGTAATGGGGGTTAAGTGACTTGCCCAGGGTCACACAGCTAGTGTCAAGTGGACTATAAGATTTTTGACACCAAGGCCAGATTTGTAGCTAACTTAGGACCATAGGATTTAGAACTACAAGTGGCCTCAGACATCATCTGGTTCAACCCTTTTGTTTTACAGATAAATGAACCAAGGCCCAGAAAGCTGAAAGAATTGCCCAACAGCACACAATAGTAGTCAATAAGTCAGATTTTTTTGTTCCAAATCAGGGTTCTTCCCACCATTATGCTGGTTTCCTACTACATTCTTTTTTTATTTTTATTTTTTGGTGGGGCAATGAGGGTTAAGTGACTTGCCCAGGGTCACACAGCTAGTAAGTGTCAAGTGTCTGAGGCTGGATTTGAACTCAGGTCCTCCTGAATCCAGGGCTGATGCTTTATCCACTGCGCCACCTAGCTGCCCCCTCCCACTACATTCTGAGTATTAAACACAGGGCCTCATAGACCCTATAAACTTGATAAATGTTTGTTAAATGAATTATCCCACTTCCAGGAAGAAGAGTGGCAACCTCTCACATCTGTGCCCAAGTCCTGCCCCCATACCGGCCACTCTGCAGCTGGATGTGCAGGGAGGTAAAGGGCTCCACACGGATGAGGTAGTGCATGACACCTGCTGCATTGGAGTAGTGGGTACCATAATGGAACTTGTCAGTGGTGCCAGTGGGGTCCTCAAAGCTCTCATACCTGAGAAAAATCAAGGAGTAGGGAGCTTAGCAGGAAGCCTCCCTCCCTCCCTCTCTGCACCCAGGAACTGGGACCTTCCCCCTGCTGTGGTACCCATGTGTGGCTCACTTCTCTCGAACAAGCTGTGCATGCTTGGAGTTCACCACCCCAATGGGCTTGGACAGGTCCCGAAACACAGACGGGTCATTCAGGTCCAGAGTCTCAGATGTATAATCCTGTAGGATCCAGGGGAACTGAAAGAGATGGACAGAGGGGAAAGGTGATGGGGAATGACAGCAGTGAATTCAGTCACAAAAAGCAGGGGGAGGCACTGAGCCCGAATAGAGGAGAGTGGAAACTAGGAATCAAGTAGATGGGGCTGAGGACAAAGTCAGAGTGGGAAAATACAAGAGAGAGATTCCTAGGGGAGTGAGGTTACCTGTGGGCAGAGGAAAAATGTTAATGGAATATGTCTGGGGAAAGTGTGAGACTGGGATAAGGAAATTGTGATTCATTTAGAGGTCAAGAGTTGGGTGGGATGACCTATGATAAGCAATGAGAGTGAACAAAGGGCAGGGAAGCCCTGATTGAATAGGGAGGTAGCCCCAGAGCTAAGGAAGAGAGGAAGCAAGGGTTTGAGGACCTTACCACAGGGTACTGAGAGAGATCATTGTAGGTTCTCCCTGCAATGGTGTTGAGCTGCATCAGGTACTCGAAGTTGGAAATCTCTCGTTGGACCCATTTCTGGGAAGGAAAGAGCAGAAGTGTAGATGTCCAAGGGGCACAATGCTCACCCTGGTAGATTTCTCATTTGATTCTCTGATTTGGCCTCTTTAATCTCTGCAGCATTCATCTTAGGGAAGCCCTGGCCAATGTGTAGGGAGTGGGGTGGAGGGACCAGCTGGACCTTGCTAGGTTGTAGAGCTTCAGAGGCCACCTAGTCCAATCCTTCTTACTTTTTAGGTGAGAAATCTGAAACCCAGGGAGGATGAATTGCCCAAGGTCACCCAGGTAGGAAGTGGTAGAGTCAGAAATTCAACCTAGCCCCAAAATTCTTTCCACCACTGACCCTGGATTCTCCCACTTTCATTTTTGTGCTCACACTGTTCCCTATTACAGAAATGTCCTCTCTTTGCCTGTGGCTGTCCTGAAAAATCAATTCAAACACTACTTCCTCCCTAATACTCTGGGTCAGCAATGAACTCCTTCCTCAGATCTCGCCGTGGATATTGTTTTGTGATATTTGGTAAAATATTGTAAATTGGTTATCTGTGTATGAGTTTCATTGCTTTTAGAAGACTATAAACTCTAGGGGGGCAGAAATGCATCTTATTTAAACTTGAAGACCTCCACCCAGTACTCAGCACAGTTCTCAAGTGCTCAAGAATTATTTGTTATGTTCCACACCATACTTTGGAGACCAAAGAATGAAGGAGTGAGGGTGGGATGGGAATGGAAGCAGGAGTAGCTTACCTGAGTCAGACCGGAAGCTCGAAGCATCTCCTGTGGAGAGTGGCTTCCATAGTAGCCCTGGCTGGGGGGCCGAAGCCCCAGGATACATGAGTACACCTTGTTCCGCACCTTAGAGGGGGGCAACCTGGTCAGAAGGTGGAGCCATACAAGGCTACAGAGCTCTAAGCTCAACCTCCCCTGCCCCAACACATACACAGACTCCAGCTCATTTGTTGGGAAGACTCAGCTCCCACCAAGAACCCAGAGCCGCCCCCAAGCCGGGCGGAATCACATAAGACAGTGAGAAGGAGGAAACACTGCAGGGATGGGGGAAGTAGTAAATTTCCCCAAGTTCTCTGGAGGTCAGAATACTGGGGTAGGCTACCCACACTCTTTGGGGAAACGTGTAAGAAAGGTGGTCGGTCAGTGGTATCCTAGATGGAAAGTCTGACACGATGGTAGGTGGGGCAAGTGGAGAGTTTGGACTTAACAGGAGAGGAAGCTTCTGGGGGAAGTCTCAATTTCCCACCTTTCGAGGGAAGTTGAGGAAGTAGTTGGCCTGGTCAGTGAAGAAGAGCTCCAGGGCTGAGCGTCGGAGATTGTAACGCCGGAGGTGGACTTCTCGCAGCTGGGAGAGTGGCCGCCGGAAATCATACCCAATGCCTGGGGGACAGAGGCAGATTCTTTCCCTTTCTGCTCTCAGACACCCCCTCCCCACTATCCCTCTCCCTCTGCTTCCAGGGACTGTCATCACTTCTCCTCTGCCAGACTTTTTGCCTGCCCATGGCCCTGATCACTGTCCCCTAGGCTTTCATGATTGCCTGTTCCCCAACATACTGTCTCCCCTGCCCATGTTCACAGGAGGCTGGGACTAACTGAGAGGAAATGAACAGGGTCCAGTAAAGCACTGTCATACTACTACTATTGGTTTTTTTAAAAATTGTGACAGGGCAGCTAGGTGATGCAGTGGATAGAGCACCAGCCCTGCATTCAGAAGGACCTGAGTTCAAATCCGGCCTCAGACACTTGACACTTACTAGCTGTGTGACCCTGGGCAAGTCACTTAACCCCAATTGCCTCACACACACAAAAAAATTGTGACTGCACTGCAATAACTGGAACATGCCTTCCATTCTTTTTTTTTTTTTTTTGGTGAGGCAATTGGGGTTAAGTGACTTGCCCAGGGTCACACAGCTAGTAAGTGTCAAGTGTCTGAGGCCGGATTTGAACTCAGGTCCTCCTGAATCCAAGGTCAGTGCTCTATCCACTGCGCCACCTAGCTGCCCCACAAAGTGCTTTACTTTCATTCTCTCATGCGAGTCTCACAGTCCCATGAGTAGGCAGAATGGGGATGGTTGTCACCATTTTAAAGAAAAGGTAAACTGAGGCACAGAGAAGTGGACTTGCCCAAGAAAGTATGGGTGGCTCACGCCCAGCCTAGGGTCCCGGGCTTCCCAGGCACTCACCCTCCTCTGTCTCCTCCTTTTCCGCGCTGCAGTCATAGAAGTAGAGGTGCTGAGTGGTCACTTCAAGGCGGCCTGGGATCACAGCCACAATCGTGATGCGCTGGCAGTCCTCCCACAACACGAGCTTCTCCTGCTGCCCGCTGAGCTCTGAGGACTCCGTGCTGAGGGGAAGCGGGACAAGCAAAGGGGCAGGTGAGGGGAGCCAGGCTTCAGGAAGACCCGGGCCATACATGGAGGGCAGAGGCAACAGCTCCACCCCGTTAAACCTTGGCACACACTAGATGCTGAGAAGGATCCCTCTGCTCCCACTATGTCTCGGAGCCCTGCCCATTGTGTTCTTCCTTGAGGTGCTCCTAACTGGCAGTAGCCTAGAGTATTTGATTTTCTGTGAGTCCTGTCTTCTCTCAACGCTGTCCCAACCACAAGTGCACACTGAGAGTTCCCCAAGGATAAGGATTAAATCCACCTCCTCTATCGCTGACACAGAGAACTGGGGACACAGAAAGTTTTTTTTGTTGTGTGTGTTTTTTTGTTTTGTTTTTTTTTGCAGGGCAATGGGGGTTAAGTGACTTGTCCAGGGTTATACAGCTGGTAAGTGTCAAGTGTCTGAGGCTGGATTTGAACTCAGGTACTCCTAAATCCAGGGCCGGTGCTTTATCCACTGCACCACCTAGCTGCCCCCGACATAGAAAGTTTTTCTTTCTTTTTTTTTTTTTTTGCAGGGCAATGGAGGTTAAGTGACTTGTCCAGGGTTACACAGCTGGTAAGTGTCAAGTGTCTGAGGCTGGATTTGAACTCAGGCACTCCTAAATCCAGGGTCGGTATTTTATCCACTGTGCCACCTAGCTGCCCCCTCATAGAAAGGGTTGTTTTTTTTTTTTTTTTAGTGAGGCAATTGGGGTTAAGTGACTTGCCCAGGGTCACACAGCTAGTAAGTGTTAAGTGTCTGAGGCCGGATTTGAACTCAGGTACTCCTGACTCCAGGGCCAGTGCTTTATCCACTACGCCACCTAGCTGCCCCTCATAGAAAGTTTTTAATGGAGGCTGGTTAACTTAAATCAGAATCCTTGCACCCTCAGGCTCTCTTGGTCCTCTAGCCTGTGCCCACTGTGGTGCCCCATGCTCACACAGTGTCCAGTACAGTCAGCTCCTCCTCTCCCAGTTGGTCCTCCTCCAAAGTGCTGACTTTGGCCTCCTTGGCCACAGTCAGAGGCAGGGAATCCTCCGTGGAAGGTGTCAAGTGGTCAGTGGCCCCTGTGATCGAGATGTCAATCAACAAAGAGTTATTAAGCGCTTGAGCCACATGCTAAGCACCAGAGACACAAAGAAGGGCAAAAACAGCCTCAGTCCCTGCCCACGAGGGGCTTCTGTTCTAATAGAGAAGACAACATGCCAATGACTACAAAAAGTATAGAGTTGACTCGAAGCAATGTTAGAAGGCAGCAGCAGTGGAGGGAGGAGGGGGATGGGAAGGGCTGACTCTTGAAGGAAGCCAGGCAGAGGTGAGAACTGAGAGCCTACCAGGCATGGGAGACATCCAGTGAAAAGGCACTGCGTTTCCAAGTAACACAAGAAGGCATGGGTCACCGTATGGGTAGGAGAGCCAAGTATAAGAAGACTGGACAGCTAGAAAGGGCCCAGGCTGTGAAGGACTTTAAAAGCCAGAAAGAAGGGGCAGCTAGGTGGCACAGTGGATAGAGCACCGGCTCTGGAGTCAGGAGGACCCGAGTTCAAATCCAGTCTCAGACACTTAACACTTACTAGCTGTGTGACCCTGGGCAAGTCACTTCACCCCAATTGCCTCTCCAAATAAAACAAACAAACAAACAAAAAAGCCAGAGAGAAGACTAAAGATGGCTGGTTTGGGGCAGGAAGCCTAGGTCTGACACATCTGGTTTCCTTCCCTGCCTGAGGAGGACGCCAGGGAGGAGGAAGAGACCCCCGAGTGGGGAGGGAGAAGAAGTGAGATTAGAACTCTTGATTCCTAGCTCTCCCAGCCTCTTCTATTAGGGCTCAGGGCTTCTCCCCTCCCAACTCCCGAATCCAGTGCTTTCATTCCCTAAAAAGGGCACTAAGGGATCTGAAGGCACCTGGAATTTCAGCTTCAGCTCCACACCTACCCAGGTTGTCCCGAAGAGCACTGGCCTCACTGTGCTGGTCAAAGTGATAATTGGGCACCAGCTTCAGCCGCATCCTCGAGTAAGTCTCAGCACTGGATAGTTTCCATCGAGGAGGAGAGGGATTCCTACAGAAAGGGACGAGGAGAATTTAAGGGGAAAGTGGGGGACAAGGGGCCAGAATTGGTGGTTTTTATTTCTTTTTTGGAGACTGTCTCTTTACCTCACACAGGACATTCAGTGGCCAGATTCTGCTACTAACTGGTGTGGGAGTTTGTACCAGTTACATTTCCAGCCTGAGCCAGTTCACCATATTGGTGATCATTTTATTGGTGCCAGATTTAGTGTGGGCATCCAATTTCCTTTAGCCTTTCTTTAGCTCAGAACTCCCAAACTCAAGCAATCTACCAGCCTCAGCCTCTGGGTGACAAGGATTATAGGCATGCACTACCATGCCTGGCACAAGGGGTCAGTAGTGAGCCACAAAATGTGAGACAGCGGGGTGGGCCAAACCCGAGGTGGCCTCCTGAGGTTCAGTGTCTATTGCAGCCCTCCAGTTACTAATGTGTCTTGTCCTGGAAAGCTATGCCTGCAGACTGCACCAGTTCCCTGGCCCTTTAAATCAGGCTCCATCATTTCTCTCTAGACCACTAATGGATGGTCATCCCCCCCAGGCAGAAAAATATTTCCCCCAGTCTATCCAACCCTCAATCCCCCAACAACCTTACCTCTGGGCCCAGGCAGAGCGGGGTGCAGTGAGCAAACGGCCCAGGGCCTTCCAGTGCAGCAAGGCTATGGCCTGCTGGGAGGCCAACTGCTTTTGTGCACTGCTGTACCGCTTTCCCTCCGACCGACCCCTCTTCAGCACTGGTTCCAGCACCAAGTCCTGGGGGGAGCAAAGGGCCTGGTAAAGCAGGGGCTGGGGCCTCCGGGCACGGGGCCCTCAACCCTAAATAGGGCTCTGCAGATCCAGTTATCATTCATTCTCTTCAGTTCCCACTTCAGAGTCAATGAGAATGTCAGAAATAGGGAGAGCTTAGCAATGACCTAATCCAATCCCCTGATTTGACAGATGAGCAGAAGAGTCAGAAGCTAAGGCCAGAGATGCTCGAAGGGAATTGCCCAAGCTCACACAGATAATGAGGAGAGACTGAATTTGAGCTTGGGCTCCCTGACTCCAAATCAAGCGCTCCTTCTGAACCAGCTCAATGTTCAACCCTGAAATGTCCTCCCTACTTCTACCCATCTATAGTCCTCCTCCAGGAAGCCTTCCTTGATAACTCCAAGCCACATAACAGTGTTTAGCATAGTGCCTAACCCACAGGAAGGACTTAATAAATGCTTTTTCATTCATTCACCAGTTTCTCCTCTTCCTGATAGCCCTGCCGACCCTATATTATGATATTTAATTTGATATTATGATACAGTCGGTTTAGTAATTTAATAGAGGTCATCTGGTACTATGTGACATGTGTTTTCTCCAAAAAGAGGAGACTTTTTAGGGAGCAGAGTCTGTGTCTAATTGAATTCAACATCGGATTTGAAGTCACGGGACCTTATTAGCTGTGTGATTTTAGGCAAGTCACTTTCTTCTCTGAGCCTCAGTTTCCTTTTCTATCAAAGGAGGAGTGTGTATTAATCCTTCAATCAACAAGGATTTATTCTAATTAATTAAAACAACTGCATCAAGGTTGCAGAATATAAAATAATCCCACAAAAAGTATCAGCCTTTATGTATATTACCAATAACATCCAATAAGAAGAGAAAAAGAAATTCTATTCAAAATAACTACAGAATATATAAAATATTTGGGATTCTACACACAGGAGTTCTATGAATGCAATTGTAAAATACTATTTATAGAAACAAAGGCAGATTAAATAATTGGAAAGATATTACTGCTCATGGTTGGAGATGCCCTTATGATAAAAATGACTATATATCTAAATTTATTTATTCAGTGCCATGCCAATCAAATTACCTGAAAAGGAAACTTTTATAGAATTAGAAATAATGAGGGGCGGCGAGGTGGCGCAGTGGATAAAGCACCGGCCCTGGATTCAGGAGTACCTGAGTTCAAATCCGGCCTCAGACACTTAACACTTACTAGCTGTGTGACCCTGGGCAAGTCACTTAACCCCCAATGCCCCGCAAAAAAAAAAGAAAAGAAATAATGTAAAAATTCATTTGGAAGAATAAAAGGTCAAGAATCTCAATAGACATAATGAAAAAAGTGAAAAAAGATCTTAAAGTATATTATAAAGCAAAAGTCATTAAAACCATTTGTTATGGGTTAAAAAGCAAAAAAGCATATCAACGGGATAAATCAGTCATAGGAAAATCTGAAATAGTAGAACTCAATAACTCAGTGTTTGATAAAGTAAGAAGATAAATGAACCTAGGAAATAATTTGATAAGAACTGCTGGGAAAACTGAAAAGTAGTATTGTAGAAATTAGGCTTAGGGGGCGGCTAGGTGGCGCAGTGGATAAAGCACCGGCCCTGGATTCAGGAGTACCTGAGTTCAAATCCAGCCTCAGACACTTGACACTCACCAGCTGTGTGACCCTAGGCAAGTCACTTAACCCCCATTGCCCCGCAAAAAAAAAAAAAAAAAAAAAGGAAATTAGGCTTAGACTAGTATCTTACACCGTATTACATACTACCTTCTAAATAGATACATGACTTAAATACTAAAGATAAAATTAAACACAAAAATAATACAATTTTAAAAATTAGAAGATAAGCAAATCATGTATCTCTTCCAGCTATGGGTAGGGGATATATTCTTGTAGGAGTAGAGTCAATTACAAAAGATAATTCTGATTACATGAAATTGAAAAGCTTTTATACAAGAGGGGAAGGGAATAAATATTTCTATATACTATGTGGCAGACACTGACTTTGGGGGCGGGGCAGGGCAATCATGGTTAGGTGACTTGCCCAGGGTCACACAGCTAGTAAGTGTCAAGTGTTGGAGGCTGGATTTGAACTCAGGTCCTCCTGAATCCAAGGCCAGCACTTTATCCACTGCGCCACCTAGCTGTTCCCAGACACTGACTTTTTAAAGTACTTTAAAAAACACAAATGAAACCATTGCACCTTTAATATGTGAACAAAATTAATGCAGTTAGAATTAAAAGGGTAATAATTAACTAGAAAAAAATCTTTGCAGAAAAATTCTCTGATAAAGATCTGATATCCAAGGTATGCAGGAAACGGATTCAAAATATATAAGAACAAGAGGTATTCTCTAGTAGATAAATGGCTAAAAGATATGAATGAGTACTTTAAGAAAAAGGGGAGCTACCAACAATTATGTGAAAAAATGCCTCAGATGACAAATAATAAGAGAAATGCAAATTAAAACAACCCAGGGGTTTATCTATTGGATTGACAAAAGATGACTAAAGAAAAGAAGAAGAAAATTAGAATTTGAGGGGAGGATGTTGGAAGGAAAGCATAGTAATGCACTGTTGTCCACTGGAGCTGTGAATTGGCCATTCTGGAAAGCAATTTGGAACTAAACTCCAAAAGTTATTAAATAGTGCTTTAAATCCTTTGACCTGGTGATGCCATTCCCTATTAGTCACAGACTTCAAAGAGATCAAAGAAAGAAAGAAAGAGCCCATAAGTATAAAAAAATTTTTTATAGCGATACTTTTTTATTGTAGCAAAAAACTGGGAACTAAAGTGAATAGCTAGAAACAAATTGTGGTATACAGATGTAATAGAATATTACTGTGCTGTGTAAAATGACTAGAATCAGAAGAGTTTATTAAACAACCATAATAAAAATCACAGTTAACAACTTTGAAAGACTTCAGAACTCTGATCAAAGCAACAACCAGCTATGATTTCTAAAAACTGATGATAAAACACGCCTCCCACTTCTTGGCAGAGAGGTGTTCGAAAAAGTTCAGAATGAGACATCCATCCTGAGATACGGCCAATGCGTCGATTCGTTTTATTGACTATATTTATTTGTTACAAAGAAGGGCTTCTATCTGGTGGGGCTGGATAAATATGCAAAAGTTAAAACAATAACAACAAAATGAAAAGTTGGCAGATGTCTTCCCTGAAGCCAGCTCAAATACTAGGCAAAAGGCCAAATGAGCCAAGAGTGGAATGAAACCAGAGACTTAAAGGACAGGGTCGTACACCACGTTAAGCTTTAAGGGGAAGAGGGAAAGGAAGAAGCATTTACTGTGTGCCTGGTGCTGTGCTAAGCACTTTGCAAATATAATTTCATTTGATCCTCACAACAATACCGGGAGGTAGGTGCTTAAGCAAGTGAAAAGAGAGGAAAAAAGCACCTCTTTAAAGGCATGTTAAAGGAGTCGAAAGACAAAAAAAGATCAGAGGTTTGTGGCATTATTGATTTAAAGTTGGAGGAATGGTGGGGGGGAAGGATCTAGTATAATCCCTTCATACAAGTATTCAGTCTGGGATTTGAACCAAGGTCACTGAATGCCAAATCCAGTGCTCATCACACTGCTTCTCATCATCTCTCAAAAATGCCAGTATGCACCAGAGACTCCATGTTTGCTTTCAGTAGTGTTCAAATACATCATATTTTATTTCCTGATTAATAAATACATGGCGGTTTAACAGATAACCATGTAGGGCAGTGCATACCTTTTACCACCAGCTGGTGGCACTGCACATAAATTACAGAGGCAATTACTAAAAGGGAAAAGGGTACACCAGTGGGGACGATGAGAATCCACCAGCATAGAGGTAATAAATAGCACAGTGCCTACCTTTTCCATTAAGTGGATTCAAAACTCTTTCATGTACAATTTCTTTACAGGGAATGTGAGCATCAGCTCTGCCTCCCCTTTAAGTCCTGTGGGCTGGGGGGTAGGATTTCTTGCTATCCCACATAAACACACCTTCCCATCTTTGCTCCACAGAGATGAGGCAATGGAGAAAACCCTGGATTTAGTCAGAAGTACCTCTGCTATCGACTGCATCCCTGAGCAAGGCATCCCCCTCTATAAAATGAGCCAGTTGGGCTACCTATGATCCGAAGGTGTGTCTCTCCATGACTTTCCATGGCCTCCTTTGATTGGTCAAGAGGTTTTGTATTTTTTTTAAAGAGTTGCTGTATTAAGCAGACTATTCCACTCTTGTCAGATGGGGGATGGTACTGTTATACTTGAGGATTGGAAGAGATAATGTACATTAAATGCTTGGCAAACCCTAAGGCACCATGTTTTTTTTTGTTGTTGTTGTTTGGTTTTTTTTGGTGAGGCAGTTGGGGTTAAGTGACTTGCCCAGGGTCACACAGCTAGTAAGTGTCAAGTGTCTGAGGCCAGATTTGAACTCAGGTCTTTCTAAATCCAGGGCCGGTGCTCTATCCACTGCACCACCTAGCTGCCCCTAAGGCACCATGTTAATGCCAGCTGCTATTATTATAGGCTTCCTTTTTCTATGATGGTGCCAGCCCTTTGGGGAAATGGATTGCAAATCTGATAGCTCGTTTTAAATATGAGCTATCTTCTTCCTTCTCCATCATCATCATCATGATCATGTGTAGGGGTGACATAACCTGAAGGGAATCACAGAAACTCATTGCCTGAATGGAGTGTAGGCAGCCCTTGCCCTGGCAGAAAACCCTTCCACAACGTCCCTGAACAGCTGTCATCAAGCCTCTAGCGAGGGAGGACCGACTCCCTTCTCAAGGCAAGCCTCCTCTTCCTCCTTCCTCAGGGCAGTTCCAGTGGTGAGTTAGTTGCTCTTCAAATGGAGCAGTCATTGGTCTCTCTAGCACTTCCACCCTTTGCTCCTGATTTGACTCTCTAGGGAGGCAGAGCAGAAGTATGATGCCTCTTTCCTCATCAAATACTTAATGACATAAACTGTGCATCCCTTGAGTCTTCTTTTCTCCAGGCTTAAAACAACATTGTGGTTTCTCAGTCGTTTCAGATTCTTTGTGACCCCATTTTTGGGGGTTTCTTGGCAAAGACAATGGAGGCGTTTGCCATTTCCTTCTTCGGCTCATTTTACAGATGAGGAACCTGAGGCAAAAAGGTAAAGTGACTAGCCCATGGTCATACAGCTAGTAAGTATATGAGGCTAGATTTGAACTCAGGTCTTCCTGACTCCAGGCCAGGCTCTCTATCCACTGTGCCACCTAGCTGCCCAAAACAACGTGGGTTCTTTCAAACCATCATCAAATGCCAGTCTATCACCATCCTCTGGGCATGCTCTGGCTTGCTAATAAAAGGTTGTACCCAGATGGATACAACCTTCCAGGTGTGGTCAGACCAGGGCAGAGTACCCTGGGACTATCACCTCCCTTGACCTTTTAAATGCACAGCTTCCCTTAACACTCCTGGCCGCCTTGCCTTGTTGCTGCCTCCTATTCAGCTTGAGGTCCACTAAGTGTCCGTGAGTCTTCCGGTCAGGCATTATCTTGCCCATCTCCAAGGCTGCCCCAGCCTTTCCTCCCGGCCTCCCCAATCCCCAAGAACCTGGAAGAGGTGCCGGCTCTCGGTCCTCTCTCGATCCCGCCGAAGGCTGCTGCTCATGAGTGCATCATAGCAGGAGTTCCAAAAACTGGACATGTGGTCGTGGCTCCGGGCATAAGTGTCCATCTCAAACTGGGACATGGTGGGCTGGACCTAGGGAGGAGGAATGAGTCCAGAACTGCCTAGCCCAGGGCAATGCCTCCTGGCCCAAGAAAGACGAAGTGAAGGGTAGGTAGGAGTGCACCCCATTTCAGACTGTTCTCTTTCCTCTCCTCTCTTATTCCACTATGCCCTCTATCCATTTTCCTCTCCTGCCCCAATTCTCTGCTTCCTCACTCCTCCCAGCTTCCCCCTGGCTCTGTCACCTACCCCTCTGATTCCACTCTCCCTCCCCCCTCCTTCTTTCCTCTGCCTTGCATCGATGTTTACCCCACCCCCAACCTGGCCTCTTCACATTCTCCCCTTTTCCACTCATTCTCCCCTCCAGACCTCCCTCCCTGTTCAGGGCCATAGAATAATTTGATGTTAGAGACAGAAGGTATCTTAGAAATCATCTAGTCTAATCCTTTTATTTTACAAAAGAGGCACAGTGAGGGCATGACCCTTAGTAAATTAGTAGGAGAGTTGGGACTCAAACCCAGATGCAGTAACTTCTGTAAGTCCTCAGTTCTTTTCAATATCACTAGAGCAGGCTACCCTTTATCCCCCATCCTCCTCCTCCTCTTCCTCCTCATCTCTGTCCCTCCCTGTCTACTCTTTCACCCCCACCACTCTTCCTAACCCCTGCCCTTTCTGTCTTCCCTTGAATTTCCATTGCCTCCTGTATTAGCAGGCACCAGGTGTAGCAGGTACCTGTTTATCAATGAAGAGCCGCCATTCTGGGGATGTGCAAAACGCTTGGAAGTCCTCATAGAAGGTGGGGCTGCCATTGGTGGGTGGCAGGGAGGGCAGCCCCCACTGCAGGCCCAGTGCTGTGTAGGCCCTGTCCAGCAGAGTCCGGACCAGAGGCACGAGCCAGGAGCAGCGGTCAGATTCTGCCTCCAGCGCCCGGGCCAGGGGGGCCTCGAGCTTGGCCAACAGATAGCAGGCCTCTTCCCGCCTTGGTGGCACTGCTGTCTGCAGCAGGCCATGGAGCTTCACGTAGGCCAGGGCATGAAGCTGGGGGAAAGCAAAGGTTAGGGATGGATGGACTATACCACACACAGGGAAGGGGAAGAATGGGGAGGGACTCACATGCAGGAGGCCAAGGCAAAAAGGACCCTGAAGGCTCTATGGAATATTGATCATAGCGCTTAAGGATCTATTCTTTGGATGAGCTACTTTTAAATACTTGCTCATATAAAATCTTTTTTTTTTTTTTTTGAGTGAGGCAATTGGGGTTAAGTGACTTCCCCAGGGTCACACAGCTAAAATCTTATTTTTAAAAATGTATTTACCATCTTTTTTTTTTAATTTTGAGGGGCAATGAGGGTTAAGTGACTTGCCCAGGGTCACACAGCTAGTAAGTGTCAAGTGTCTGCGGTCAAATTTGAACTCAGGTCCTCCTGAATCCAGGGCCAGTGCTTTATCCATTGCACCACCTAGCTGCCCCCATATTTACCAATTTTGATGAAATTTTTCTTTCTTTTTCCCTTTTCCTTTTGGAAAACAGTCTTTGTTATAAAATTAAGATAAAGAAACTGAGGCCCAGAGAGGGAAGCAACTTGACAAAGGTCACAAGCAAGTAAGTAGCAGAGCTAGAAGCAGGACCGATGTGTCTTGCTTCTCCATGAGATCAGAACTTCCCTTGCCCATGATGGCAGGACAGGGCTCCAGAGAGTTGCAGGTTGGGTTGGGGGGAGGCTTGGAGGATAAGGGGCCCCTTTTCTTCCCTTCCCTGCTTATTCCTGGGCCCTACTCACCTGGGTGTCTTCCAATAGCATGTAGCCAAGGACAAGGCGCAGCCCGATCTGTGCCATCTCTCGGAGGTCAGCAGCACCATTGGTCAGATGCTGCCACACACCCAGGTGGTCCAGGAGGCTGCTCACACCTTCAAAGAGCTGCCGGGGAAAGCCATGGCATCAAGGAGTGGGAAGAGGACTCAGGCACTCTCAGAGGACAGAGCGGGCGGGGGGGGGGGGGCAGAGACCCAAGGGGAGGAATCAGGGTGAGCAGAGGAGTTGTGAGGATAGCAGAAGGTGGGGAATTCGTCCTTGGTATTGGTGAGGAGGTTGAGGGGGAGGGGTACAATCTGGGGAGTCTCTGAAGGTCATCTGCACATTCACAGACTCACGAGATAACAGGATACATAACTGGGAGGGACCAGATCATCTGGTTCAACCTCTTGTCTTATAGAACAATGAGGCTCTGAGAGTTTCAATGACTTGCCTATGGGCACAAAGGTACACCATTCACACACACACACACACACACACACACAGAGTAATAACAGGTAGATAGACAGATAGCCAGATGCACAGACAAATGGATACATAAGTGGATGGATGGATGGACAAATAAGATAGACAGATGGATAGATGGACGAACAGACAGATAAGGACTCCTATTTCTACAGCACTTTACAATTTCCAATAAGCTTTTCTCACAACAATTCTTTGAATTAGGCAATTCAAATGATTATTACCCCCACTTTTCAGATGGGAAAATTGAATCTCCAGAGAGGAACTGACTTGCCTAGTAAGGTGAAGACTATTGTCAGTCAACACTTGAACCTGGATCTTCCAGAACCTTCCCCTCCAAGGTTATATCCATCTACTTTGCATATATCATGTATATACCTACTTATTTAGGATGTAAGCTCCTTTAGGGCAGGGGCTTCTTTTTTTTTTTTTTTTTTGGTGAGGCAATGGGGGTTAAGTGACTTGCCCAGGGTCACACAGCTAGTTAGTGTCAAGTGTCTGAGGCTGGATTTGAACTCAGGTCCTCCTGAATCCAGGGCTGGTGCTTTATCCAAATATCCTATGATTTAAAAGGAGAGTAAGATTCGACGGCTGCACTGGACTAGATGTACATCAAAGAGTGGACTATGTGCACAACAATACGTCCATGGGACTAGATCCTGGAAGTCCCTGAATGGGAGCCTAAGCAGTCTGGATTTTACATGGCAGACACTGAGGAAAAGTCAAGGAAAGCGGATAGCCTCTGTGACTCTGAGTGTGATCTCTATGTTGGGCTGAGTTACTTTGCTACTTGAGATGGTGCAGCATGGTGCAAAGACAACTGGCTCTGCAGACTGAGGACCCGGGGACAACTTCTGCCTCTGATGGTAGGGAAACCTTGGCTACTCCTCATTTTCTTCATACGTAAAGTAGATGGGACTAGACTAGACTGCCTCCAAAAGCCCTTTGACCTCTCAATCTATGTTCCTATGATCTTATATTCTTTCATATATGTGTGTATATGTATATGTGTATGTATATGATATTATATGTATCCATGTCTATGTATATACACACTTGTATGAGAATTTATCATCATGAGGTCTTACATACATGCATACATATATACATGCATGCACACATATGTATATACATGGGTAGGTGGATTTTTTTTGGACCACATCTATGGTTTTTTTTTGGGGGGGGTTGGCTACAGAGAACTTCAAATGAGGAAATTCCTTCTACCAATGCAGGTTAACACCTGTTTTTCAATGCACAGTCTTAGTTGCCTGGGGACGCACGGAGATTACGTGACTTGCCCAGGGTCATAGTATGTGTCAGAAGTCATTTTTCTTAGTCCAAGGCCAGCTCTCTCTAGTGACACCACAGTTTTCATGACCTTGTGCTACACTCAGTAGGATTTAGAGAACCACTGCTTCTGTAGGAAACATGGAAGAACACCCATAAAGCTGGGGGCACCCACTGAGGCTGACTGACCGGGAGTAAAGGGCTGATAACAGAACTGGGGGGTGGGAGGCAAGAGGCCTGAGGGAGAGAATGTGCCCATTTATAGTTATATAGAAAACGGATACAAGGTGATCTGGAGGGAAGGCACTAGCAGCTAGGGGGAAATCAGGAAAGTCTTCATGTGGAAGGTGTGTACCTGGGCTGAGACGGAAGGAAACTAGGTATTCCAGGCAGGGGGAATAGTGGAAAGATGTGAGAAGGACTGCGGGGCAGAAAGAATGGGAGGAAGAAGACTGGATCACAAGGCTGGGGAAGGTGGGCATTGTGAGAGTTAGAACTAGAAGGGATCAGGGGCGGCTAGGTGGCGCAGTGGATAAAGCACTGGCCCTGGATTCAGGAGGACCAGCCTCAGACACTTGACACTTACTAGCTGTGTGACCCTGGGCAAGTCACTTAACCCCCACTGTCCCGCAAAAAAAAAAAAAAAAAAAAGAACTAGAAGGGATCAAGGAGGAACTGAAGTACAGAAAGAGGGGATGGCATATCCAAGCTAGTAAGTAAACAAGACTGGGATGCGAATCCAGAGCATTCATGGAATCATGGAAGGTTTCTCCAGTATTGTGGGAATGGGATCCAAGAAGACCTTCTACACCCTCGGACAGATTCAAAGACAGACAGATACAGACCCAGAGCTGCTAAATGCCCACTGGTGCTGCCCGCCTCCCTCCATGTCCTGCACGCGTGCGCACTTGCTCACTCGCTTGTGCTCTCTCTCTCTCTCTCTCTCTCTCTCTCTCTCACACACACACACACACACACACACCTTCTCACTCCACAGAGCCTGGTTCCCATGACCCTCGGAGTGCAGGAAGTCCTGTAGCAAACGCAAGAGCTTCAACACATGCTGGGTGAGGCTGGGCAGGGCCACAGGTAGGGCTTCCTGAATGTCGGTCAGGGCTGACTCCAGCATCATCTCGAGGAGACTAGGAATAGCAAGGGACAGGGTTCCTTCAAAGCCCTACCAAAGCCCACTATTCTCTGCCTCCACTGACACCCTGGACAGCTGTCCCAGCCTCTACTTAGAGACCCGTTTCCTGAGTCTCTTTCGCCCATGCCACCCTTTTATCCCTTCCTTAGGACCCTGTCCCCCTCTCTCCCAGCATCCTCCTCAGTCTCTTCCCCTCACCCTCAGGTACGCCTCTCATCCCTGCCCCTCTCCCCTGTATTGGCCAACTCCTGATCCTTTCTCCACAATATCTTCTTTTTTAAAAATAATTAATTAATTAATTAATTTTAGTGAGGCAATTGGGGTTAAGTGACTTACCCAGGGTCACACAGCCAGGAAGTGTTAAGTGTCTGAGGTCAGATTTGAACTCAGGTACTCCTGACTCCAGGGCCGGTGCTCTATCTACTGTGCCACCTAGCTGCCCCCACAATATCTTCTTAACTTTACCTCATCCCCCAGCCCTATGCTGTTCTTTTCTCTTTGGCCTCCCACCCCTTTTGGGGACCCTGCCTCACCTCCTGTAGTGTTTACCCCTAGGCTCATGCCCCTCTCCCTCTGGTAGCTCTGCACAGCCCCTGCTTCTTTCCCCCAGCATCCCCTTAAACCTCAGCCTTATTCTTCCAGTGCTTCATCATCTTCCTCTAGTCTCCCCCATTCTAGCCTTCCCCCCCACCCAGTGACCCCTATACCCTTATCTCCCAGCCCCCTGGTTCTAGATAACACTGTTCCTATCAACCAGCCTTTGACAAGTCACCAGATTGGACCCTGGAGAGCCTTACCTGCGCTTGATCTCATCAGGTGGACGCACCAGCTCCCCAGCGGCCCCCAGCTTGGTGAGGACTGAGAAGACCTGGCCCCGCTCACGCCACGCGGCCTCATCATCACCCTCCACCCCGCGCCACGTCACGGAGAACAGGATGTTGGTCAGCAAATTGCATAGTTCTTCCTCCGGGGCTTGCTAGTGGTAAAAGTACGACAGAGGTTCAGGGGGTGAAGAGAACAGAGGTACCAGTTTCAGCCCCACTAAGGGGATTCACCTGCTTCATGTTCCCTGCCCATAGATGAGAAGACTGAGGCACAGACGGGCTGGACTAGAGGTACTTCCTGCACAAAAGTTACTACAAGAGTCACAATGGAGCTGGCCTCAGGCCCCACATTTGGGGGTGGGACCCTAGAGCTGAGACAAGGGAGAGGGTATGGGACCAGTCCAGGCCTCAGCTAGTAGCCAGGCTAGGTACCAACCCAGGCAGCAGACAAGGGACCAGGGGAAGAACTCTGGGTGGAAACCTATTCCTTCCTCTACCCCATGTTCCAGTGGGATGACAATGCCACCAGCTTCAGAGCATCACCCTAGCATAGGGGTTCTTAAGCTGGGGTCCATGAACTTTAAAAAACACCTATTTTTATAATTGTGCTTCAATATAACTGGCTTCCTTTGGAATCCTCCATTCTATTTCATGCATTCAAAAACATGGTTCTGAGAAGGGTCCATGGGCTCCAGTGGCTGCCCAAGGGGTCCATGATATAAACAAAGGTTAAGAGCCCCTCCCTAGAATACCTTGGATTCACCCAATAATTATCGCAGCTCACTTAGAGATTCATGGGAATATTAAGAACTACAGGAGAACCACCTCAGATTGCTCAGAGGATCATCATACATATTATTCTTATATTGGAAGCCATTTCAGGAGACTGGCCAGTCCAGCCCTCTGCCTTCCAGGATGGTAACTGTCTAAAGCAGGCATGACCAGTTTTGCTAGAACTACTGGGCTCCTTCGTCACTGTCAGATTTCTCATTCTTCTCCCCAAACCCCCGGAGGGAGTGGCTCCCCTTTCTAGAGCTCTCTGAGGATAACAAAGCCCTCTCCTTCCAACAGTCTCATGACAGAGAGGGTTCAAGGATTTTATTCCCAGAGGGGATATTATTATTCCCCCAGAGGGGGAAAACTGAGACTCAGAGACAAAACGTGACTTGCTGAAGGTCAGCTAGTGTCAGAGCTAGGATCTGGACTTAGGTCTCTGACTCTGAATCTAATATTCTCTCCACCACAGAACACAGCCCCTATTCCATTTAAGTCACAGATATGGGGGTTATGGAGAACATGATGGTTAAGACAAGGCCCATGCCATGACCTGTAAGAGCCTAAATCTAGTTGGGAAGACTGGATGAAAGCACTTTCATAACAAAGGAAGGCAGCAATAACCGAGAGGTTGTAAAGAACCACCACTAGCAGAAAGGTAGAGAAAGTGTGAGCAGTGAGAGTTCAAGTGGGGAAGATCATTGGGGCTGGGGTAGTCATCCAGGGGGGCTTCCTAGACTGGAAGTACACCTAAGGATATTAAAGACTTATGAGAGACAGAGAGGAATGGGGAGAGGCATTCCAGGCCCAGAGGTCCACAGCACTATGCACTCTGTATCTCCATAGCATCACGACCATGAGGCCTTTACTGTTAAGCAGATCAAGGTGCTATCACACCTCCCCTTAACAGATGAGGCAGCTGAGACGCCCGAGAGGCTGAGACTTGTCCATTCCTGGACCCTGGACTGGCTCTAAGCGGCAGCTGAAAAAGCAGGGAATGGATACCCTGGGCTTGGAGTCAGGAGGTCCAGACAAGAATGAATGTAAATGAAAAGAAGTCGAGGTCTGCATTCTCCCTGTTCGATCATCCTTTCCCCATTCCAGGCTGAATGAACCATGCCCCTTGGGACCCATTCCCCACAAAGGCCTGACCTGAGGGTTGCTGGTGTTGGAGGTATCATCCCCAAGGCTGGGTTCCTGGAAGCTGGTCTCATCCAGAACATTGGAGAGGCTGGAGCTGTGGCGGCCCCGCAGGGTTGGGAAAGGCCGTCCCCCTTCCAGGGGAGATGGTGTGCTGGGTAGGCTGACGGGGGTCAGGTTCTCACCGCTGCCCACGGTGGCCCCAGACCCTGTGCTGGCCAGTTCTGGGCCCAGGTCAAAGGGTGAACAGAAGGGCGAGAGTGGCTGGTAGGTAGCGTCTAAGGATGGTGGGTCACTGGGGACCGTGGTGGATGAGGAGTGTCTCACACTGTCAGGGGGTGAAGCTTCAGTCTCTGGAAAGCTCTCGGAAGACTCAAGTGAGGCCTCAAAAGTCAGAGGCAGGAAGACATCGCTGCTCAGCTCTGCAGGGGCTGGCTCTGGGGTGTTGGGTGAGGGGGCGGCAGGGGCTTCTCGGACATACAGGCGTGTCAGGATGTCCTGCCAGCCCACCTGCCGGGCCAACTGCCGCACCATGTCTGGCTGCCCATAGATCAGGTGGAAGAGCTAGATGGGATCAAACAGTCACCTTAGGTCCCATTCTTATGGACCTTCAAGGTTTACAAAGACCCATCCTCAGGGCAGCTAGGTGGTGCAGTGGATAGAGCATCAACCCTGGAGTCAGGAGGACCTGAGTTCAAATCCAGCCTCAGACACTTAACACTTAATGGCTGTGTGACCCTGGGCAAGTCACTTAACCCCAATTGCATCACCAAAAACCAACCAAACAAACAAAACCTAAAGACCCATCCTCATCTCTGGGAGATGAAAGTACATTGTAGTGAAGAAGAAACTCCAAAATCCCAAGTTCAAATCCTGGTCCTGCCACTCACTCACTACCTACGTGACCTTGGACAAGTAATTCATCTGTCCTCATCTGTAAAGTAAGGGGGTTGCATCAGATGGTGTCTCAGGCCCCTTCTGACTTTAAATCCCATGAGTCTGACCTCACTTTACAGAGTAGAAAACTGAAGCTCACAAGGCCTCAAGGGTTGTGACATCCGACTGTACACAGCCAATGAAGGACAAAGCCGGGATTTGAACACAGGTCTTCTGAATCCCTCATTCCTAAGATCACAGATTTAGGGACCTTAGAAATCATAGGCTCCTAGGGCCACACAACCCTAGTGCTGGAAGGGACCCTAGAGGCCACACAGTCCAACACCCCATTTTACAGATGAAGAGGCTGATACTTGCTCAGGCATCGTAGCTTGCAGCATTAATACAGTACTTTGGGGTTTGCAAAGCACTTTACATACGTTATCTCATTTGAGAATACAGTCGTGGAAGTAGTAAATGGGAATTGTGACATTTGAACTCCCATCTCCTTAGGTCTTCTCAACCCCAAGTTCAGCGTTCTATCGACTACAACAAGCTGTCTCTTGCTGTGTCAATAGCAATGGTCTCCATGTTTACCTAGGAACCTTCTGATAGTTCTACTATCGGTAGATAGTATTGGTTCCTCTCACTAGAGAGGAACTTAAATACTCTATTGCCCTATTCAGAGCCTTTGGAAGCTGGCTAGCTACCACTCATTGTCCTTGTTTCTCAAGGAGTTTAGACTCAAGTCTTTCTTTCCACCCCAACCCCTGCCTTCCTTCCATTACACCAACTTGCTTCTGGAGGAGGGGGAGATAAAGGGTAATGGTACAGAGAGTGTAGGCATCCTGTCCTGGCTCCCAGTTAGCTGCTGGGCTGGTCTCTGCTTGTTTTTTGTTTTTGT
This sequence comes from Dromiciops gliroides, assembly GCF_019393635.1. Taxonomy (NCBI): domain Eukaryota; kingdom Metazoa; phylum Chordata; class Mammalia; order Microbiotheria; family Microbiotheriidae; genus Dromiciops; species Dromiciops gliroides. The sequence continues at coordinate 668,842,881 of NC_057861.1, forward strand.
TTTTTTTAATTTTTTAGTTAATTTAAATTTTTTTGGTCTCTTCACTCTTTTTTTGAGGGGTGAGGCAATTGGGGTTAAGTGATTTGCCCAAGGTCATATAGCTAGTGTATGAGGCCAGATTTGAACTCAGGTCCTCCTGAATCCAGAGCCAGTGCTTTATCCACTGCACCACCTAGCTGCCCCATGTCTCTTCACTCTTTTTTTTTTTTTAAGTGAGGCAATTAGGGTTAAGTGACTTGCCCAAGGTCACACAGCTAGTAAGTGTCAAGTGTCTGAGGCCGGATTTGAACTCAGGTCCTCCTGATTCCAGGGCTGGTACTCTATCCACTGCGCCACCTAGCTGCCCCTTGTTCTCTTCACTCTTAACCCCTTTTTCTCCTTTCTGGGGTTCCTGGGTCGCAGCCCCCTTTCCCTCTGCCTGTGGTCCCTACTCCCAGGAGGACCCAGCTTGCATACTCACCTTTCTACACATGTCCAGGCGGACACTGAGCTGGGCACGGTGGGACAGATACACAACGGCCACCAAGTCCTTGAGGTTTGGGCTGTCTGGGAGAGAAAAGCCAGGATAAGTGGCTGCTTGTAGGCTAGACCACTGAGCCCCCTCCTCTTTCAGAAACAGATTGCTTTCATCGCTCTTCTCTTGGCCTCCCTGGTCCTCTTCCTCTAGCCCTACTCGCTAATAAGTTACCTGGACTTTCCCTCACATTCTTCCACTAAAACTCTGAAGACGATCAGTTTTCTGAGGGCAGGGGCACTGTCTCTTCAGGGCCCATCATAGGGCACTAAAAAATGTTCAGTGAATGAATGAAATTCCAAGACCCAACTCTTGAATTCCAGAGTTCACCCATCTGTTCCACACGGCTGGACCTTCCCAGCTCCAGAAGCTCCCCAGCTCTACCCTACTCTCTTCTCAGTTGTCTCACCCCAACCCCGGCTCCCCCAGACCCGCCCCCAACCCCTACCTGTGCTAAGGACCTGCTCCGATAGGCCCCGGCAGAGGTGAGAGGAGACGGGTCCATCCGGCAGGCAGGCTATGAGGCCCTGGACACCACAATCCTTCAGCTTGAGCCTATGTTTACAACGCTCAGGCACCCGATCGCTCTTCAGGAGCTTATTCAGGATCTGGGGAAGGACAAGAATAGAGTGAGATGAGCCAAGGTGAGAGAGGAATCGCTCATGATGTCAGGCTCACTGTGAGGCCCTGCTCTCTAGGCCTGGGAATTCAGAAAGAACCCTGGATTGGGAGTCAAGATCTCCAGGGCTCTGCATTCAGACCTACACCCTCCCACCAGTATGACTTTCAGCGAGACCTTTCCTTCTCAGGGCCTTATATAGTTTGCCCCTCTGTAAAGTGATCTGGGTTTGAAATTCCATGTTCTGTGAACTAACTCATCTCCACGGGGTGATCTCTGATTTAAAATCCAATGGTCTCTCTACTGCTAAGCATTAAGTAAGCACATCTGAGACTTGAACCCAGATCCTGGCACTGACTCCAAATCCACTGTTCTTTCTGGGACAACCTGGAGCTCTTCATTAGCTTCTTGCCTAGTTCCCCTGACCCATTCTCATTCGTTTTGGTTTGGGGTTTTTTTGGGGAGGCAATCAGGTTTAAGTGGCTGACCCAGGGTCATACAGCCAGTAAGTGTCTGAGGCTGGATCTGAACTCAAGTCCTCCTGACTTCAGGGCTGGTGTTCCACCCACTGTGCCCCCTCCTCACCATCTTCCTTCTCACTACTACTTAAGGGTCAGTTTGAACCCAGACATACCTTTCTGGCTTCCTGAAATACCCCCGGCAGGACTGCCTGCATCACTCCCTAACCCTTGTCTCAGCAGATCCTAGGGCATCACATCACCAAGTGTCAGAAGGGAACTTGGAGACGTGCCAGTGGTAGCATCGTAGATTCAGAGCCAGGAGGGATCCTCAAGGACACCGAATGCGATCCTCTCATTTTACAGGTGAGGAACCTGAGGCCCAGAGAGGTGGCTTGCGCAGGGTCAGACAGTTAAGTGTGAGAAGGAGGATTTGAACCCAGGTCTTTCTGGCTCCAAGCCCAACGCTCTATCCACAGTGTCACACTGCTTAGAGAAGTCACTTGTTTATAGTGACACACACACACAAGTTGGTGAGCTGACAAAGGTTTCATAGATATAAAGTAAGATTCTCTGAGGCCTGAAGCACTCCTCCTGTGGGGATACCTCACAAGTGGCAGAGTCCTCTTCTGCCTCTGTCCCCCAAAGCCCCCCATTCTCCCTGTCAACACAGTCATGCCTCATTTGAGTCCCCAGCGGGGGCAGCGCTGCAGTGCCCTGGCTAGAACAAGAGGAGAAGGTGCCAGCGGCTCACCTTGAAGACCTTGTCGTGCAGCTGGTCAGAAAAGGACCTGTGGACCAGCAGGCCAAACAGGACCTCCACGTTATTTGGCTCTAGCAGGAAGGTGCAGAGGGGCTCCTGGACCGGTGAGCTCCGCAGCAGGGTCAAAAGCATGTCCAAAACCCCACACACCTAGGGAGGAGGGAAAGTGGCTCAGAGCCCACAGATTCTACCCAGGATTCAGAATAGGCAGGACGTGCCCAACATTCCTCCCATTCCCCACACAGCCTGCTTTCCATCCTGGTCATTGTGCCCGTGTTTTGTTTTGTTTTGTTTGTTTTCTGCAGGGCAATGAGGGTTAGGTGACTTGCCCAGGGTCACACAGCTAATAAGTGTGTCAAGTGTCTGAGGCCAGATTTGAACTCGGGTCCTCTTGAATCCAAGGCCAGTGCTTTATCCACTGCGCCACCTAGCTGCCCCCTTGAACCCGCTTTTAAGGCTTCTCTTCTGGAACATCTCTCCTTCCCCTAAGGCTCGGTTCAAATGCCACCTCTCAGAGAAAGCCTTCCTCGACATCCCTCTCTTCTCCCTGGGATGCTCTCATGGCATGCAGTTTGTACCTCTCGAACACACTTCACTTAGGATAGTTCAAGAATCTGGGATTTTGTCGTTGTGGATCTTCCCCCTGACCCGAGCAGAGTCCAGCCACCCACTTCATGTCTTAGTGGGTTTCATTCCTACATCCCTCCCCGCTCTGGTAGCTGAGCCCCTGCATTTAGACCAGTCCTCAGCCACCCCCAGGACTGTACTGGAAGTCTTTCTTAGTGCCAAGCTTGGCAGAGCCTTTGGGGGCCCAGGGCCACATCCAAGTCACCAAGAGGCTCATCTCCTCTGCTAGACTAAACCCTCTCCTTTATCTTTGATCCCATCCCCTCTCTGCTCCTCTGACATGCTGTTCCACTCATATCCCCTTCTCTCTCACTTTCATTTTCTCCTATTCTATTTGTCCATCATTATCATTTCCTCCTCATTCATTGATTCCTTTCCCTGCCACTTACAAGCATTCCCTGGGTTCCCTGACCCTTAAAAAAGAGCTTCATTTGACCCCATCCATCCCCAAAGCTCTTGTTCTACATCTTTATATCAGCCAAACTCCATGGGAAAGTGGTCTCCACTCATATCTTCCCCTCCCACTCACTTGTCAGTCTCTTGCCATTGAATTTCTGATGCTGCTCTTTCCAAGGTTGCCAATGGTCCCTCAAAGGCTAAAGCCAATGACTTTCTCTCAGTCCTCATCCTCCTTGGCCTCTCGGTGACTTTTGATACAGCCATCCCACTCCAATATCAGCTCTCTCTCTCTGTCTGACATCTTCCTCCCTGTCTGACCACTCTTTCTCACTCTCCTTTGAAGGATCAGTATCCATGTGTTGCTCTCTAACTCTTGGGAATCCTTCACGATTCTCTCCGGGCCTCCTTCTCTCTCTGCTCCTTCTACCTTGGTGAGTTCATCAGCTCTTACGGGTTCAATAATCATTTACATGCAGACTCCCAAACCTACATAGCTAGTCCTGATCTCTCTCTCTCTTTTTCTCTTTTTCTCTTCTCTTCTCTTCTCTTCTCTCTTCTTCTCTCTTCTTCTCTCCTCTCCTCTCCTCTCCTCTCCTCTCCTCTCCTCTCCTCTCCTCTCCTCTCCTCTCCTCTTCTCTTCTCTCTCTCTCATTCCAGAATTGAGTCACCACCTATCTGCTGCTTATCTCTGCCTAGGTGTCCATAGCATCTCAAACTCAATAGGATCTAAATAGAACTTACTGCCTTCTGCCCTCAATTTCCCTTCTCTATTGGTGGTACCACCATACTTCTAGTCACCTGGATTCTCCAAATCAGAATCATCCTTGACTTCTCCCTCCTTCACTCCCCATATCCAATCAGTTGCCACATCTTGGCTATTCCCCTTCCACGGTATTTTTTCCACATGAAGTATAAAGTCCTCAACTTAGCATTTAAAACCCTTCACAATCTACAGGGAGAGTCCTTCCCTCTCCTCGCTAGCCTCTCCCAAATCCACAGAATCAAGGCTCAGCTCAGGTACCTCCTCTTTTTTTTTTTTTAATTATTGATTGATTGCGGGGCAATGGGGGTTAAGTGACTTACTTGTCCAGGGTCACACAGCCAGTAAGTGTCAAGTGTCTGAGGTCGGATTTGAACTCAGGTCCTCCTGAATCCAGGTCCAGTGCTTTATCCACTGCGCCACCTAGCTGCCCCCTCAGGTACCTCCTCTTACAGGAAGCCTCTCCTGATCTCTCCCTGACCCTGGCAACATTAATATACCACCTCCTTTGCATGCTGTGTCCTCTAAGAAAATTGTAAGCTCCTAGGGCAGGAATTAGCTTTTGTTTTTCCCTTTCTTTGAATCCTCAGAACCTTGTACAGTCGAGCAGATGTTTGATAGAGGTCTGTGATGTTGAATTGAGGAAGCACAGGGGGATACTAGCGCGTGAATCAATGAATGCTACATATTATAGTTGTCCATACTTGTGCCTCATCCTCCTACTAGTCCTGTGAGCTCATGAGGATGTAGTCGAATGTAAATTTTGCATCTTCCCCCGTGCTTAGCACCAAGTTCTGCTTGATCACCACTGATCTCTGCACCCTGCCCAGTTCCTCGGGCCTGCTCTTGGATACTCCTCATGCCCTGCCTCCTCCAGGTCCATGCACCACCCGGGTGCACTGCCCCCTCAGGCTGCTCCCAGCCCACCCCTGCCTTTGTACCTGGCCTTCATCGCTGGACCCAGCCAGGTAGTTGAGAACTACTTGCATCTCCTCCGGGAAGAAGCTTCGGGCCAGGAACTCCTTGACCAGACTGAACAGGGAGGTCTGCACTGTTCTTAAGTCATCCTCAGCGAGGGGACGTTCCCTCTGTGAGCTGGGACACAGGGAAGGGAGGAGCAGAGGTGAGAGATGCACAAATGAAGGCAGAGACAGGAGAGGGAGGAAAGAAGGAGAGAGAGAGAGAGGAGAAAGAGAGAGAGAAAGGAGGAGGAGAAGAACACCCCCACTGTCACTCTGTCCCATTGCCCACCCCCTCACCTGTAGTGGGCACGCACTGAGTCAAGGATGTACTGGACTCCGTACTTCTTTCGAACTTTCTGTCTGTGCTCCTTGATGGTACTGGACAGGTACTGAATGTGACCTGACCCCAGGGGCAGAGAAAGCTGTTTATTTCCTGCACATACTTCCTGTCTCCCAGTCAGACCAGGGCAGGAACTATTTATCCTCCTCAGACCAGAAGCTCCTTGAACGTAGGACTGAAGATGGGTGAGATCAGTTTTTTCCCTTGGCTCTATCAGGAGTAAAGCCATGTCTCCTTTTCCCTTACTAGCTCTCTCTCTGTCCTAGCATCTAGGCCAGGGAAGGTGAATGCCTGTTATGGGAGGGGGATAGGAGGCACTCTTATTGCAAAGGGGGAGCCTCTATCCCTGATCTCACCTGGGGAGCCTCCCACATTCCCAAGGCCCTGCCCCTGCCTGTCCCAGGTGAGTGAGGCTTCCAGCCTCGATACTCTTGCGGGGGGACAGGGGAGGTATGAGGGGACAAGCCTCACCCAGCCTGACGGCAAAGTCACTGTGGCTCCACAGATGGAAGTTGAAGAGCAGGTGCTGGTAAAGCAGGTGCAGGAGGGGCCCATTGCCCTCGGAGGCTACCTGCTCCATGAGCATCTGGGCGGCCATCAGGACGTTCATATCCATGCAGTGGCTGGGGACCTGGGGAAAGGAAGCCCAGGAAGCTTAAGTTAAATTTCCCAACATCACACAGGTCCTATGTATCAAAGAGGCAGCATTTGAACCTAGGACGTCCAATTCCAAAGACAAATGCTTTTTCCACCAGACCACACTGCCTCTGCCTTAGAAATCCAGTACATTGGAGCAGGCGGGAACCTTATCTGGGACATCTAGTCCAGGACTTCTTAACCTGGGATCGATGGCCTTTAAAACAATTATTTTGATAAATGTATTTCAAAATAGTTGAGTTTCCTTTGTAATTCTATACACTTTATCTGATGCATTTAAAAGTATTCTGATAAGGGGACCACATGCTTCTAGGCTGCCAGAAAGACCCAGGACACAAAAAAAGTTAAAAGTCCCTGTTCTAGGCCTACTGCCTCGTTTGATAATTGAACAAACAGAATCTCAGAGAGGGCAATTGTTTCAGGGTCATTATGAGAACTTAAACCCAAGTTTCCTTACTCCAAGGCAATTACGCTTTCCACAGCACCTCACTACCCCTCAGTCACCCATAACCTCAGCTCACAAATCATTTACCTGATCTTTCTTGGCCTCAATTTGTCAACTGTGAACTGCAACTGGGGAGAGGACCAGAATGATCATTCAGATCCACTACAGTTCTAAACTCTGTGATGAGCCTATGATGCGGATGGTAACAACAACCCCTTCCATTGGCAGGGTGCTTTAGTTTACAAAGCATTTTTATCCTTGAAAAACTCTAGGATGCAGACAGATCAGATGTCACTACCCCATTTGCCATATGAGAAAACCAAGGCTCAGAAATGGGAAGTCATCAAATCATCAAGAGAGCTATGGGGGCAGCTAGGTGGTGCAGTGGATAAAGCACCTGCCCTGCATTCAGGAGGACCTGAGTTCAAATCTGGCCTCAGACACTTGACACTTACTAGCTGTGTGACCCTGGGCAAGTCACTTAACCCTCATTGCCCCACCAAAAAAAAAAACAAACCACGGGGCAGCTAGGTGGCGCAGTGGATAGAGCACCGGCCCTGGATTCAGGAGTAGCTGAGTTCAAACCTGGCCTCAGACACTTAACACTTACTAGCTGTGTGACCCTGGGCAAGTCACTTAACCCCAATTGCCTCACTAAAAAAACCAAAACCAAACCAAACCAAAAAAAAACCAAAACAAAGAGAGCTATGACACGACCCAGTATGTTCACTACACCCTAAATGGAAATGAGGGAATGAGCTGCCAAGTCCCAGCTCAGAGCACATTGGCCAGCTAGGCCATCTCACCAGCAGGGACACACCTTTTCCCTTGCCCTGCCTCCCCCCCTCCTGAGAGAGCCCTCACCTTCTGTAGTAATGCCCCAATGATGGCTGGCCCGTGGCACTGCATCAAGCTCTCCTGATTCACCACGTGTCCTCGGAGAAAGTTCTTCACCATGAGCAAGAAAGCAGCTACACCATTTCGTTCTACTCGGCTCTCTTGGGTGGAGGGGAGGCGAAGAGGAAGCGGGGGTCAGAGGGAGGGAAGGCAGAGAGGGCAGCAGGATGGGGCTGGTGATGGGATCTGGGGGAGGTGACATGGTGGGGGAGGGGGAGGGGAAGAGTCACATAGGGATGGAGGAGGAGAACCTATCACTGGGGAGTCCCACTGTGGACCTCAGGAGGTCCCAGCTGGATGGGTGGGATGAGAGCCTGAGAATGGAGAAGCTGCTGAGCCTTGTCAGACGATATCATCCAATCTAAACTTTTTCATTGGGGAAACTGAGGCTCAGAAAAGTTAAATGACTTGCCCAAGGTCACAAAGCTAATAAGTCATGTTCTTTTCACTGATTTGGTTCTAGAAGAGATCTTATAGACCATACAGTCCAGGTGTTATTAACCTGGGGTCTGTGAACTTGTTTTTAAAAACTGATTGGTTGGGGCAGCTAGGTGGCACAGTGGATAGAGCACTGGCCCTGGATTCAGGAGTACCTGAGTTCAAATGCGGCCTCACACACTTGACACTTACTAGCTGTGTGACCCTGGGCAAGTCACTTAACCCTCATTGCCCCACAAAAAACAAAACAAAAACAAAAACAACTGATTGTTTTCTATCATAACCCTAAATATATATTTTAAAAAGATTCCAAGAGGCATCAGTTTCTGAATCTGTAAAATAAGGGGCCTAGACTATATTATTTGTAAAATACTTTCCAGCTGTCACATTCCCAGCTGTTGATATTAAAATAAATTAATAGTATATTAACCACTGGGAAAAAAAAAGATTCTGAGAGGGGGCAGCTAGGTGGCTCAGTGGATAAAGCACTGGCCCTGGAGTCAGGAGGACCTGAGCTGAAATCCGGCCTCAGACACTTGACACACTTATTAGCTGTGTGACCCTGGGCAAGTCACTTAAACCTCATTGACTTGCAAAAAAAAAAAGGGGGGGGGTGGAAAAAAAGATTCTGAGAGGGAGTTCCCAGGCTCCCTCAGACTGCCAAAGGGGTCCAGGACACAAAAAAAGGTTAAGTGCCCCTGATTTAGTCCAACTTCTTCATTTTACAGATGAGAACACTGAGGCCCAGAAAGAGAAGGTAATTTGTTGAAGGACCCTTAAAAAGCAAGAGTTGGGATTCAAACCCAGATCCTTTGACCCCAAATCTGGAAATCTCCCTACTCCATCACACTCCCTCGACTGTGATCACTCATGGGACGTGGAGTTGGAAGAGGTTTTAGTACAGAGGAGGAAGCTGAACCAGGGGGCAGTGGGAGAGGGTCAGACCGCCCCCCCCCAAACCGAAAAGGGTTCATCGAGAGAAGCCAGATCCAGGAGAGCGAGGGGCCCTCCGAGGAAGGGCCCAGGCTCTTCGGAAGAGAGGAGAGGCTCACCTGAGGACTTACCCAGGGGGATAAGCAGACCCTGGGCATTGTGGGAGGAAGTCAGCTCCGGGCCCACTAGGTCATGGGTTTCAGCAGGTCCCTCAGCTTCCTGGGGCTGGGAACCCACCTGTTCTAGGAGGGGCAACAGAACTCCCATCCCTCCCACGCAGTTCACCACATCCTAGGGAATAACAGGGTAAGGATCAGGAGGTCAGGCTTATGAGGGTCACGGACACCCCCCTTTGCCCACCAGGACCCTGCAGTCCCCCAGCGCCAAGGTCTGCTTGGGCTCTTCACCTACTCCACCCCCCTCCCTCCTTTTACTCTCCAAACACGATTCCCATCTTTCAGGGCCCATTTACACAGTCCTAGTTCCTTTAAAAGGAAGGGTTCTCTCCCACTCCTAGGCCACAAAGGTCTCCCCCTGTCCACAGTTAGCCTCAATCACACAGGCTGGTGCTTCATTAGACAGTGCGTCCTATACACACAGTGAAGCCTCATCTCTCCAGTCTCTAGAGCATAAGGTGCCTGGGACTATACAGAGAAGACCAGGATGGAGCAGCATGAGGTTAAATGAATAGGAGGGAGAATAAGACAGTACAGAAGGCAATGGAGCAGAATGGACTGGAAGGATAGATAGAACATAACAGAAAAGAATACAGAATAAAACAGGATTTTTAAAACACAACAGTATTGAAGGAAACCTACAACTGGCCTCTCGCTGCTCTGACATGTCTTACGGCCTGGCCTGCAGACCCAGGGCAGCCTCCAATCACCTCCTTGCCCACAAGCCCTGCCTGCCCTTCTTTGGCATCTAAGGTATCGGCACCCAGGAACCAGGAATCACAAGGCCTCTGCCCCTCCCTAAGGCCTGGGGTCTGGCCATCTCCTCCCTTGTCCACCCACAGGGCAGTCCTGATGAGAGCAGTCACGTTCGGTCCGGTCACATACCTTCACATCCCGTTCACACTTTGTGGCCTGTCAAGCGCCCATCTAGCCCATGGCTAGGAGACAGGTCCAGACAGATTTATTCTTACAGGCCTGAGTGAAGGAGGAAAAGTGAGCCCTCAGGGCTACTGACCTGGCACAGTGGGAGGGAATGAAAAGGGAAGGTGGTCCCTATGGTCCCACCCCATTGCTAGAACCTTCTCTTCCCCAAGCTAGGACCCATTTGGGGGTGGGGAGAACCTAGGGCTCCATTGATAGGCTCTCCCTTGGAAATCAGGAAGAGAGACTGGAAACCACCCTGGGGGCAAACAGGAAGGGGGGGGGGACTAAAGGCAGGACCTGAGGCTGGGCGAGCTCAGGCTGCCTGGCTTCTGTGTGGGCCAAAAACCCCCCTCCAGAGAAATCCTTCCTCACGTCCATTCTAGCCCTCCTGCTCTGCCCGGGTATAAGAATGAAGACAGCGGGCAATGAAGGAGATGGAAGATAGGAGGCAGCTATGGAGCAGAAGATGTGCAAAGGGTGGCAGATTGGGGCCAGGTTGTGGGAAATGAGGAGGAGAGGTTCAGGGCAGGGCTATAAGAAAGAGGAACGAGGTCACCCAGGGAGAGAGAGGAGAAAGGTGCAGGTGGTGGGGATGTGTAAGGGGCAGAGGAGGTGGGAGGTGGAAGGTGGGATGGCTAGGGATAAAAAGAGAACAGCAGGTGGGTGGGGGATGGAAAACACAGAACATCTGTGAGGAACAAGGTGGGAGATGGGGGAAGGGGAGAGAAGAACAGAACAGGGGATGGGGAGAGGGAGTTTCAAGGCCGAGGATGAAATAAGAAGGACAGAAGCGGGGCAGAGAGGACAGAGATGGAGGAGGGGGCAGGGTGTGGCAGGGCTGGACCTGGGGTGTATAGTGGAGAAGCATCTTGTTGCTGAGCTCCTGCAGCTCCCCTTCTGGCTTGAAGGGAGATGTCTCATTGGGCCCTAGAGAAGAGAAAAAAGTGTCAGGCCTTCACCCCATCCTCGGATGAAGAGGATGGGCTGATGTCAAATTACCCCTCCCCCACTTCACACATCTGGGCTACCTCCACTGGGGTGAGGGGCCTATTCTCTTGAGCCTCCCTCCCCGCCCCCACCCCTGCGCTGTGGATCTGGTGCCTGCCTGTCCTGTCCTTCAGTCTTGTTCTACCCATAGCCAGCTCTACCATGAAATGGAGCTGGGACAGTCTGTGAGAGAGAGGGGTGCAACTGGTGGTGGTGGGGACACTTTTGAATATGGTAAAGCTCAAAGACTCTGGCAGACAGTGGTGTGTGTGTGTGTGTGTGTGTGTGTGTGTGTGTGTGTGTGTGTGATCTGAGCCACACAACAACCTTGAAAAGGGAGGCACTACAGGCATTATTGTCCCCATTTTACAGATGAGGAAAGTTGAGGCTTAGGAAAATTAAGTAAGTGACTCACTTAGGGTCATACCACTGGAGTCAAATGCAAAATTCAAACCCAAGTCTTTCTGACACCCAGTGCAGCACTTTGTGTAATCTATTACAAAGTGATTTTCAGCGTAGCTGTGCCCACATCACTCCCCTACTCAATAAACTCCAGTGGCTCCCTATTGCTATAAAAGCAAAGATAAACTCCTATTGGTGACATTAAAAAGGACTTTTTTTCTCTGCTTAGCATTTAAAACCCTTCATAACCATGACCTATCTTTCCAACCTTTTTCTTTATGTATACATTATACTTTATATTATATTTCTATACACATTATTCTTTCCGACATTCTTCCCCTTCCTGTACACTATGGGCTAGCCAAGCTCCCCTTCCTCTTCCTCATACACAGTCCCACAGTTCCTATCTCCCACACTGGAATGCGCTCCTTCTCACTTCCGCTTCTTAGAAGGCCTCATGTCCTTAAGACTCATCTCAACCAAGGTCAGTATAGTTTAGAGCTCCTCAAAGAAGGTTCGCTGATCACACTTTCCCTTTCCCCTCTAAATCACCCTGTGTCTATTTGGTATACACCTCCTCTGTTTATGTACCTGAAGGCACGGAATGTCTTTTTATTCCCAGTAATCAAGAATGGGACTTTACACACAGTAGGCACTTAATCAATGTTGGAATCAAATTGAAAATTGGTAACTGTCATTCATTGATTAACTGTTTCTGAAGTTTCCATGATGATAAACACATCCTGCCTCACTTCCCAAGTAGACTAAGGCAAGGATTATGTTTCCTTCATCTCTATGACCTCCTCCCCTTTTTCTTCCTTCCCCATTCTATGACACCCAGCATATAGACTATGCTGAATAAATTTGTATTGAATGTGTGACATAAGAAACCCTTTTCAACCAACCAGGAGCCAGGCCTCTAGCCTCCAACTCATTTTGCTGTGATCTAATTGGATAGCTTGGGCTGGGGGCTGGTATGGAACAGAACTGCCTCCTCCCTCCCCTCTCCCCAAGAAGGGGGAGACCCTTGGGTTTGAACATGGCATGGAAAGGTGCCCTTACCTTCAACCCTCTCTCCCTCTCACCAAGCCCGAGGGGCATGAGAATTACATACCCAAGTTAAAAAGGGTTCTGATGTGTGCTGGCTGGAGGACTTCATGGAAGATGACAACAGAACCCAGCTGGCCTTCCAGAGAGGTAGGGCTGCCCCACTCGGTGTCCTGGCTCCCTGCCAGAGTGGTGCTCACTCCGCCCTCCCGTGAGGGCCCCGCCATATTGGTACTGGGCCCCCAAGAGGACATGCTGGCGGGGAAGGACTGAGATCGAGAGAGGGATGGGTGGGCAGAGAATGGCAGCTGCGGCGGGTAAGCTGGACCAGGGAAGACGGGTGGGCCTGTGGTGGTTGTAGTGGTTCGCTGGCCAGCCAAGCCGATGCAACAGGAAGAGAAGGACTACGAAAGAAGACAGAGAAAAACAAGGAGAGAGAAGACATCAGAGATCACAGACCCTACCCCACCTCAGGTTCCCAGGATCATGGCTTTAGAACCGAAAAGGACCTTTGATTATCTTATTTTACAGAGGAGGAAACTGACGTCCACAAAGTAGAAGTGACTTGCCCACGGACACACAGCTAACAGGTAACAGAGCTGGAATTTGAGCTCATGTTCTCTGATTCCAAATTCTGTACTTTTCCTACTATAACATACTAACCAACAAAAGAAAATCAAAGGGAAAACTGGAGAGAAAAAAACTTTTTTCCCCTTCAGATTTATTTCTGATTTTAGAAATTTAAAAATACAGATTAAAAAATGTATCCCCATGCACATACACAGGCGCGTGCGCGCGCACACACACACACACACACACACACACACACATATTTCTGGGCTGCTTTCAGTTCTGACTTCTATGATTCTACAAGCTCTAAATATAACAAACTGGGTCACATATTGAACAGTTATCCTTAACACATTTAATTGTCTTTATACTAACAGAATGACTTTAGATTTGAAAAGGAGGTTTTAGTATTATATGTATATTTCAAATTTTCCTACAAAACTTTTGATTTTCAAATCATAATGATTTGGTGGATAAAGCATAGGCCCTGGATTCAGGAGGACCTGAGTTCAAATCTGGCCTCAGACACTTGACACTTACTGGCTGTGTGACCTTGGGCAAGTCACTTAACCCTCAATGCCCCACAAAAAAAAAAGAAAGAAAAAAAAGTGTCAAGTATAAAAGGGTCCTGAAACCAAAAAGTTGAAGACCTTGTAAACTATATCATGCTACTTCTGTCTATAAAGGAGGACAGGCATGAGGAATTCTGCTGGGATATCCCCTGGCAATGGCTGCAGTGTCTAGGTAATGGAGGGTGGGTGGCTGCCTGTAGAATCAGGAATACTAGGGTCAGCAATGGGGAAGGCAAAGGGGTCTGCAGATATCTTCGGACCCCAGGGAACTCCCACCCTGCCCCCACAACAGGAGGGAAGGGACACCCCTTGGACCTTGCTTTGGCCACTGCCTATGTGGCACAGGGTATAGGCAGTGTAATTCTGAATCCAAGAGCCTCTATGGGCCTCAGCTTTCCTTCTCGCTAAAAATGAGTGGCTGACATGCTAAATTTATTATATACTGACATTTTGAATTCCTTATATACTTAAAAAGAAAAGCAAGCCATGCATAATAGAGACGCATAATTTTATCTATAATTCTCTTTTTTCTGTTTCTACTATGAATATAGCAAAGCTCATTTTATTTGGTGTTTGATAAGTTCAGAATTTTTTTGTGTTCTTTTTTTTTTTTTTTTAATTGCAGAAGTGGTTGGACGACAGCCGCCGTTCTCAAACGCTTTGGTGTTGGAGCCTTTTACACTCCTAAAAATTATTGAGGACCCTAAAGAGCTTTTTTGTGGCTTATATCTCTAAATATTTACCATGTTAGAAGTTGAAATGTCTTGGATTATCTGAAAATAGCATGACCTTCTGGGTAGACGTAGAGTCTCTGAACACAAAGATAGACTGCTTGCTAGAGAAAAGATCTGTCCTTTCCTCTTCACCATCTCCTCCCATGCCCTTCACTCTTTGAAAGTTCAAAAGGGCACCTGCTTCATGATTCATTAAAAGAAAGGGCCAGGCAGCTAGATGGCGCAGTGGATTAAAGCACCAGCCCTGGCGTCAGGAGGACCTGAGTTCAAATCCGGCCTCAGCCACTTGGACACTTACTAGGCTCTGTGACCCTGGGGCAAGTCACTTAACCCCAATTGCCTCACCGAAAAGAAAAAAAAAAGAAGGGGCTGAGAAGGCGTGCATGGTCCATTTGCCCCCCCAACCCAGCGCTCACCTCATTGATGGGAAGGGCAGCGGAGCTGGGGCTGTCTTCAGTAGCTGCCCATCGCATAGATGTACAGCAAGTTTTTGGCTGGAAGGGTCGGCGTCCAAGGAACATGGATGATGGCAACACTGTGCTGAAAGGAGAACCCTTTACATCAGATTCCTCATGCTGCTTTGGGGAAGCAGGAGGTTTTGGGGGCTGGGCTGCGACTCCTGACTCTACCGAGGCCCCAACCCTGCCAGGATGCCTTGGGTCCTGTCCCTGGGCCTTTCTCTCTCCCATCTGAAAAGGGAGGTGTGATGGTCACAGCATCTTCCTCAGCAGACTAGGCTTTTCCAAGGTGGGGAGGCCCTATGTTATCTTTGATCATATTCCCCACAGAACCTAGTATACAGCTGGGAACTGAAGTCATTATAGCAGAGGAAAGGTCACTGGCAGCAATCAAGCAACCTGGCTTCCTAGTCCTGTACAACATTTGTCTCTTTTCTTCCCTGTGACTTATTTACAAAATGACAGGTTTGGATTAAAATGCTGTCGAATTGGGGGCAGCTAGGCGGTGCAATGGATAAAGCACCGGCCCTGGATTCAGGAGGACCTGAGTTCAAATTCAGCCTCAGATACTTGACACTTACTAGCTGTGTGACCCTGGGCAAGTCACTTAACCCTCATTGCCCTGCCCAAAGCAAACAAAAAAGTGCTGTCGAATTTAGAGCTGGAGAGGGCCATGGAAATTATCTAGCTTCTTACCTTCCATCTAACAAAGAAGGAAACTGAGGCCCAGAAAGGTTAAGATAACCTGGTAGGCAGCAAATGCAATTCAACTCAATGCAGGCAATTGTTAAGCATTTACTACGTGTCAGGGACACAGGGACAAAACAGAAGACAGCCCTGCTCTCAATGAGGTTACATTCTATTGGGTAAACATAGAGCCCAATGATCTCACCTCTAAGGGCCCTTCAGCATTGACAGTCTATGACTATTATATAACAGATCACTTTTACGTAGTTCTTTAAAGTTTTAAGAATGTTTTTCTCACTACAACCCCTCAAAGTTAGAAAGGCAAATAGTAACATCTCTGTTTTACAGAAGAATAAACAGAATTCAGATTCCACAAGGTGACTTGTAAAGGTCACAGAGCTGGTTTGAGTGTCAGAATCTAAACTCAGGCACACTGACTTCAAGACTGGGGCTCTTTCCACTCTCCCACATTAGGATTCCCAATTTTTCCTTGAGTAGTTTACCCTGCTAAATCAAGACTACTTACAGAGACGGGTTGCAGGAAGTAGAGAGAAGGCAGAAAGGAAGGGGCAGAGAGAAGGGTAGGCTGGGGGTGGTAGAAGTGCCTAGGACATAAACTGGACCTTCTCACCTCCCAGGGTACCCCTGCTCACACAGGGCAGAGTCGTTGAAGGGGAACTCAGGCAGCGGACACTGTCATATACTCCTTCCTGGTACATACAGCTACCACCAGTATGCCGGCAGGTGTGAAGAAGGCCTCAAAGCCCTGTACCACTGGGTGTGAAAAGCTGGGGCAGGTAGAGCCCCACCATGGGCTATGTCACCTTCCCTTCCCGGACACAGTAGGCAGGGGAGGGTGGCCCCCTATGGACACGGTGCCTTGGGGTATTGGTTTCTCAAGGCAATGGTGCCAATGCCCTCCCGTTCACCATCCACTAGCCCACATGCCACCCAAACACATAATAATATACCCCTACCTACCACCCCGAACCTGATTCAACAAACACTTATTATATGCCTCCTAAGTGTAGGGCACTGTGTTTAGCATTGGGGAAACTACAGAGACAAAAGAAGACAATCTGGCCCAGCTGTCAAAGGAACATGGGAATTGTAGCTGCAAGGGACCACAGGGATCATTTAATCCAAGGCTCTTATTTTCCAAAGGGAAAAACTGAGGCCCACAGAGTAGAAGGGATTTACTCAAAGTTACACATGTAGTAAGTAGCATCAGGGACACAAATTCGGGTGCTATGACTTGATACTGTTAGAGGAAAGAGCTCTGGACTTGGAGGCAAAGGATGGCGATTGGAATCCCATCTCTGTTATTTCCTGCTTGGGTGGCCTTGGGCAAGTCACTTCTCTCTGGGATTGTTTCCCTCTCTGTGGAAGGGGCCAGACTATATAACCTCTGAGATTTCTTCCAGCTCTAAATTTTAGGAAATATTTTATAAACTATCTCAGGGGCAGCTAGGTGGCGCAGTGGATAGAGCACTGGTTCTGGATTCAGGAGGACCCGAGTTCAAATTTGCACTCAGACACTTGATATTTATTAGCTATGTGACCCTGGGCAAGTCACTTAACCCCAATTGCCTCATGCACACAAAAAATAATAATATAAATAAATAAATAAATAATCTCAAGATTCCACATTTAGTGTGGTTCTAGATTGCTTTTGTCCAGCCCTGATCCTCTGAGCCTTCCCTAAGTCCTAAAAGCACCTTCCTCCTCTTCTTCCTCTTCCTCCTCCCCACACCCTCTCATGGGGAACAGATCACTGCCAACCAGTCACATGCCACCAACTCCCCCCTTACCTGTAGAGCTGCTTTCTCTTGAGCTGTGAGGGCCCAGCAGGGTGGAAGGTGGCACACCCTCCCCTTTGGACGCTGGAGGTGGGCGGCTCCTGGTGAAGGCAGAGCCAGGCATGGAAGGAGAAGGCGGCCCCGGCCACCTCTGAATAGAAGGCACCATAATGCCTGCCATGCTGGGTGTCAGGTCGAAGTAGCGTAGGGCCCGCTCTGGCCCTTTCTGACGGGCCATTCCTGACAGGGCCCGGATCACAGCAGCCGTGTAGGGATGGGCAGCCTTGCCCGGCTCTGTCCAGAGCAGGCGGAAAAGGCACCTGAGCTCCGCTGGACGCAGGGAGACGCCCCCCAGGGCTTGCAGGAGTTCCAGGACCTGCTCTGCAGCCTGGCGCTTCAGAGCCAGCTCTGTCCCCAGGGCTTCCAACAGGCAGCTTACCAGGCCGGCTTTCACACAGGTGGTGCGGCTGAGAGGGCCCCCGTCACACAGGAGCCGGAGCCTCTCCGAAAGGTACACCTGGAGGTCACCAGAGGACAGAACAGGAAGCCACTGGGCCAGAATCAGCAGAGGCTGCTCATTCCGAATGGGGAGGGGCGGGGAGGCATTGTGGTCACCCTCCACGGCCTGTCAGGGGAGGGGAAAAAACGTTAATCCCAGCACAGTAGAGAGGAAAAGACACTGCGGCCTTGGAGCCCAAAGATCCAGACTTAAAACCTCCATCTGCCGCAGATTGACTATGATTTGGGGCAGCTCATTCCTCTGGGCTTTAGCATCCTCATCCGTAGAAAGACGAGGCTGGGGTTCAGAGTCTATAAGGTCCTTCCCAGCAATGGCATTCAATGCTTCTGACTTGTTTGTCTCCGATCCTCACGCCAGTCTTGGGAAGCAGCTAAGCCACTTTGAGGGGGAGGGGGGGAAGGAAGGTTGGAATTTCAGTGTGTTCTACTTGATTAATTTGGAGAACAACATTATAAAAGAGGGGCATGTCATCAGCCCTTTAAGAAGAGTGTCACAATTCTTCCAGCATCTGAGGGAGGCATAAGGAACAAGATGTTAATTAGTCTCGGGGGCAGCTAGGTGGCATAGTGGAAAAACATCAGCCCTGGATTCAGGAGGACCTGAGTTCAAATCCGATCTCAGACACTTGACACGTACTAGCTGTGTGACCCTGGGCAAGTCACTTAACCCTCATTGCCCCGCAAAAAAAAAAAAAAGTTAATTAGTCACAAAGTCAGATCGGTCACAAAATTAGAGCTTGGGGGTACCTGTTAACATTGTAAGATAGGCAGAGCCTCTGAGCTGGGAAGGTAGGCAATGGCCCTGACAGAGGCACCAGCCTCTCTCCTTCTCCGATGTTACTGGCACCCAGTACACACACAAAGGGAGAGATGGAGAAGCATGCCTGCTCTTTGGAAGCTAGCCCTCAACACAGTGACATACAGAGAGCTACAGAACCCCATGGTGTTAGAAGAGGAAGTGAGGGACACAGTAGAAAAAGAAGACAGTTGAGTGACTGTGGAGATCACATGTAATTGAGATTTTTCCCTAGCATGGGTATGTGTCCCTTGAGCCATGAGTGTGATTGTGGAAGCGATGGGTGAGAAGGAGGGGAGAGAAGTTTTGTTTGCTTATTAGGCACTGTGCTAGACCCTGAGGATACAGAGACCAAAAAAAAAAAAGTCCCAGCACGAAGTTTGCACTCTAGCCAGGAGAAACATGTGCATATATTAATTTTTAAAAATTATCTTGTATTGATTTGTTGTATATATACCAAACATACAACAGATCGATATGAGATCTTTTTTTTTTTTTTCTGGTGGAGGGGGAGATGGGAAGATATGGACAGCTAGGGGAAATAAGAAAAGCCTTCATTTAGAAGAGGACTCCTGAGCCTTGAAGTGAAAAGGCATTCTAGTGGATAGTCTATCCAAAGGTAAGAGGTGGGAAATGGCACTTAATTATAATTTGTGTGGTTGTTTAGTTATTTCAGGCGTGTCCCACTCTTCATGACCCCATTTGAGGTTTTCTTGGCAAAGATACTGGATGGTCATTTCCTTCTCTCACTCATTTTACAGACAAGGAAACTGAGGGAAACGAGCTTAAGTGACTTGCTCAGGGTCACAAAGCTAGGAGGAATCTGAGTCTAGGATGTGAATCCAGGAAGATAAGTTTTTCAGACTCTACGCCTAGGGGCTCTTGAAAAACAGTAAAAAGGCTAGTTTAGCTAGACCAGAGTGTGTATGAAGTGGAATAAGACGTAATGAGGCCATAATTTATGGAAGATTTGGGGGCAGGCTTTGTCTTTCTTCTTTTGGGGGGGGGCAGGGCAATGAGGGTTAAGTGACTTGCCCAGGGTCACACAGTTGGGGCAGGTTTTGAAGGGTCACTAGAATTTATTTAGTAGGAATTTTGCTTAAGTCAGACCAAAGCTCAAAGAAAATCACCTTGGTAGCTAGAGAGAGACTTGAAGCAAGGAAACAAATTTAGAAGACTATTACACTTAATCCAGGCCATAGGGTAGCTGCTGGCTATGTGACTTGAAAGGAGAGAGAGAGAGAGGAGAAATGTTATGAAGGCAGAAACAAAGATTTGGCAACTGTTTAGATGGGGGTGGGGTGAGTGAGAGCGAGGAGTCAAGGGTGGCACAGAGATTAGGAATTTGGGTGACCAGTAGAATAGTAGTGACCTTAATCAAAAGAGGTAGATCAGATTTCTACCCTCCCTGAGATTCAAATGCCACTTCCTCCAGGAGAGCTTCCTGGATTCCACCCGGAGGGTAAAGATGACACATGATACCTTGTCCTGTATCCCTCCACTACGTCATACTCATTTTTGTCTCTTGTCTCCCCACTAGATTATAGATAGGGAGTGTGTCTTATCTAAACTTTATGTCTTCTTCAGCACAGGACTCTGAATACAGCATGGGTTTTTTTTTTAAATGAATGAACTGGGGCAGCTAGGTGGTGCAGTGGATAGAGCACCGGCCCTGGAGTCAGGAGTACCTGAGTTCAAATCCAGCCTTAGACACTTAACACTTACTAGCTGTGTGACCCTGGGCAAGTCACTTAACCCCAACTGTCTCACTAAAAAATAAAAAAAAAATTAAATGAATGAATAAGGTCCCTTCTCCCTCTGACGTTGTATGATACATCTCTGATGGCCTATGAATCAATCAATCTGTGATTGTCAGAGTTATAAATAGAAAAAAAACAGAAGAAAAGCCTGTAAATATCTCACCATGGAACCAAATCCCCTCAATTCAAAAGACCAAGTTTATTATTAGCCTGATGTTATTTGACAGGTAAAAATTTCTTATTAATAGGATCATAGATTTAAGAGTTGGAAGGGACCTTGGAAGTCAGCAGGTCTAACCTCCTTATTTTACAGATGAGGAAACTGAGGTCAATATCAGTAAAGTGACTTCTGTAAGGTCACACAGGCAGAAAATGGCAGGGTCGGGATTCTAAACCAGATCTTCAGAGTTCCAGTCCAGTGCTTGTTTGGCTAAATCTTAAAAATCATACTGAAGGGGGCAGCTAGGTGGCACAGTGGATAAAGCACCGGCACTGGATTCAGGAGGACTTGAGTTTAAATTTGACCGCAGACACTTGACATTTACTAGCTGTGTGACCCTGAGCAAGTCACTTAACCCCAATTGCCTCACCAAACAAACAAATATATCAAATATTAATGTAATTTTAACTTATTCTATTTTGGGGGCGGTAAGGCAATTGGGGTTAAGTGACTTGCCCAGGGTCACACAGCTAGTAAGTATCAAGTGCCTAAGGCCGGATTTGAACTCAGGTCCTCCTGAGTCATGGGCCAGTGCTTTATCCATTGTGCCACTTAGCTGCCCCGTAATTTTAACTTATTAAAGCTTCTGAGAAACCCTGGATAAAAGCAATGCTAAATAAACACTGATTGAGGGGCAGCCAGGTGGCGCAGTGGATAGAGCACCGGCCCTGGAGTCAGGAGGACCTGAGTTCAAATCCGGCATCAGACACTTAACACTTACTAGCTGTGTGACCCTGGGCAAGTCAATTAACCCCAATTGCCTCACTAAAAACAAAAAACAAACAAACAAAAAAAAACCACTGATTGAATGAATGAATTAATGAAAGAAAAACGAATGAATGGATAGTGGAATGAAGAAACAAATGCTCCTCATTATACCATGTAGTCTCTAAGGTAGGAGAGACAGAGACACAATTTGCATACTTTCTGGATGCCAACCATTGCATGGGACCACTCCCACCCATCCCTATCTTGTAAAAATTCTGCATGTGTGCCCTACTTAGGATACTGGTAGAGTTTGGAGACTGGTGAAAACTGAACAAAACAAGGGAGCTCAGATTAACCTTACACACAGATTGGCAAATTTGACCAGTCTGTGTTTTGCTATCCAGTAAGCCAAATAACTGGTTACAAAAATATCATCATTCCTCCATCCCTTCCCCCACTCCCACTTTCTTACCATGTTGAGCAATTCCTGGAGGAGCCTTCTAGTGGGTGGACCCTGGCTCTTCAGAACCTCATACAAATGGGAATAGCCAATTCTCTCCTTAAACACTTCCTGTAGGAACAATTTATACGATGATATTATAGAGAAAAACAATGTTGAAAGAACTCTCTCAAATTCTTGTTGAACTCTAATCAATGCAACAACTACTCATAATCTAGAGGACCAAAGATGAAGCATGCTACCCACTTCTGGACAGAGAGGAGATGAACTCAAGATGCACAACCAGACAAAAATTTTTGGACTTGGCCAACATGGGAATTTGTTGTGCTTGACTCCAAATATTTCTTACAAGGGTTTTGTTTTCTTTCTTTCTTTTTCTTTTCTTTTTTTTTTTGGTTTAATTAGAGGTGAGAAGTGGGACAGAAAATAATGTTCGTTAACTAGGAAAAAATTAATTTAAAAAATCTTTTAAAACACCTCATGTAGTGGGAAAGAACATTTAGGGTCAAGCTGATTGAATATTAATAATTACAATAATAATTACGATAGCTCTCATTCCCATAGTGCTTTGAGGCATTTTACTCACAATCTGATGAGGTAGATGATGTGACTATTATAATCTTCATTCTGAAGATAAGAAAACTGAGGCACCAAAGTGGGAAATGTCTTGACCAAGCTCACACAGATAGGAAGTGCAGGGACTGGGAGACAAACTCATCTCCTGATTCTTCATTCAATGCTTTTTCCACTCTTCCCTACTGCTGCCTACAGCCCAAGCTCAGAAGCCCCCTGCTTCTTCTAGTCTGGTCTTTCTCCCTGTATCCTAAACTCCAGGTTTGTTCCTAATTCATACTTGTCATTCTCCACTGACTAGAATGACTATCCCTCCACTCTACAGAGTATCCAATTTTTATCCTGTCCTTCAAAGGCCCTGGTCCCAGAATCACAGAATTTGAGAGTTGGTCTAGTCAATGCAACGACCATCTATGATTCTAGAGGGCTGATGATGAGGCATGCTATTCACTTCTTTTTTTTGCGGGGCAATGGGGGTTAAGTGACTTGCCCAGGGTCACACAGCTAGTAAGTGTCACCTGTCTGAGGCTGGATTTGAACTCAGGTACTCCTGAATCCAGAGCCAGTGCTTTACCCACTGCACTATCTAGCTGCCCCCTTGCTATTCACTTCTTGACAGAGGAGTGATAGATTCTGGGTAAAGAATGAGACTTTTTTTTGGATATGGCCAATGAAAGAATTTGTTCTGCTCAACTATGCATATTTTTTGCAAAGGTTTCGTCCCCCTCCAACTCCCCCAGTAGTGGAAAGATAAAGTAGGAGCTGGAAAATAGATTTTTGTTCATCAAAAATTTTAATTTAATTTAAAAAAATCAGAGTTAGAAGAAACCTCAGTGTTCATCTAGTTGAGCCGATATAACAAAGAATTCCCACTATAATATACCTAACAAGTAGTTGTCCAGCCTCTGAGACTTGAGGACCTTGAAAAAGGGGAGAAACAACCAAATCATGAGCAAGCCATTCCACTTTTGACCAGCTTTAATTCTTGGGAAGACTCATGGTTTGTAATGACCTTTGAAACCTGTCTGACTCTTTTGACCATGACTGATTATGTGGTCTTGTCCACTACATGCTCTGACCTTTGCTATCTGAATGCATTCCATTTCTAGATTCATCACTAGGCCCTAGATCTTTTTTTTAGAGTCTTATGTTCACTTGACACAGAGACATCTGAGCGAATAGGGAAGGGTTCAGAGACAACTATTCTTTTGACAGAATCAACACTGCCCATACCCTTCTATTTTATGTGCCCAAGACTTCAGGTAACTTACAACATAGTTTGGCACAGAAGACCCTCTGGGTACAAGCAAATCATAAATGGATAAGAAAAGCCATACAGGAGCACCAGAAAGAACTCCAGTGTTGTACTGTTCTGATATCAAGAGGTCTCATCTATTTCTCTTCCTCCTGTCAAAATACTCAGCTTTATAGTCATTGTATAAAATTCCATTTAAGAACACTAAGCTGGGGCAGCTAGGTAGTGCAGTGGATAAAGAACCGGCCCTGGATTCAGGAGTACCTGAGTTCAAATCCAGCCTCAGACACTTAACCCCCACTGCCCCACAAAACAAACAAACAAACAAAAACAAAAACAACAAAAAAAAGAAGAACACTAAGCCAGAGGTTCTGGATCTTTAGCTATTATAAACTTACAGCTTCAGAGCAGGAAAAATGTTAGTGACTTTATGGAGAGTGACAGCAATTGCTCCCTTCTAGGTAAGCCCTGAAGCTAAGCTGCTCTGCCTCCTTGGTTGTGCTAACAACTTTCTCCTATCTCTCTTCTATCCTGTGCTCTCAGCCCTTCCTTGTTGTTCTACGCTCCACCTCTTCACCATTCAGCCATAAGCCACTGCTACCACTCCCCTTGCTTCTTGCCCAGCAGCTGAAGGAAGCACCCCAAGATGTCCCCCATGCTTTGTCCTGCCTCATAGGGTCTTACCTTGGCAGATGGAGAGTTGCTCATGATGGAAGTAAGCACCCTGACGGCATGGACAGCAATGGCATCAGCGTCCTTGTCCAGCACCTTCAGGGTAAGGATAAGGAATGAAGTTGTAAAGGACCAAGAGTTCACAAAGTTCTTCGCTCCCTCCTTAGCCAGTCGCTTGGCTCCAAGGGTCTAGTCTTTGGGGGATTGGGAAGTTAGGAAGTGGACGTTCTCCATTCTGAGAACTTTCCCAGGGGGAGAGAGAGCTTTGGTCCAATATCCTATCTCCTTATTCTGTCCTAGTCATCTCTGATCATCAGCCAGTTCCAGAAAGAAGACAGCTGGTCCTCTATACATCCAAAGCATTCTTCTGCTTAGTGCTGACCGAAGGTCTGTTATCCATGGGATGGGGCAATCATGATCCAGAAAACTTTGATGCTGAAGCCCATGCTGGGGGCAATCATTGGACTGAGATTGAGAGACAGGACCAGGTGTCTGGGTAGCAATCCTGTAATTCTCAGTGTCATAAAGCATGCTTAGTGACCGATTCCCACTGGGATTCAGAACACACAGGCAATGAAGTACCAGGAGAACATGGGGAGGTTGGGACTTGCTGGTTGGCTAAATGGGAGAGTACAGACTCATTTCCTGAGGCAGCCAAACGTTTGATTCCAGGAAGGGTTCCACTTCTCTCTAGCCCCAAGACTTTTGTTTGGTCCCCATTTCTCTGGGCTGCTTCTTCTCCTTCAACACCCCCCCCCCATACCCTTCTTTCTCTCTCTGTGTCTGCTGATATTGTCTACAATCAAGGAAATGTATTAATAGATTCCTAAGTTCCCTCCACCAAGCAGAGAAACAGGGAAGTAGGGGAGGATAGAGAAATGGACAATGGACAAGGGATACTGATTTTGGTGAGAAGTGGGGAGCTCTCATTATCATAACCTTCACCCCAACTTGGGGAAGCTTCTTGGATGCTGCTTTGCTATAGGAGAAGAGCCCAACTGAGAGTCCAGATGCCACTATCTCATTTAATAATGAGTTCAAGGGGCAGCTAGGTGGCACAGTGGATAGAGCACTGGCCCTGGAGTCAGGAGGACCTGAGTTCAAATCCGGACTCAGACACTTAACACTAGCTGTGTGACCCTGGGAAAGTCACTTAACCCCAATTGCCTCGCCAAAAAATAAAGAAAAAAGAAATAATGAGTTCAACTGTCCCCTCCTTGGTTAATCCTGCTCTGAGGATAATGATATCTCAGAATCCAAAGGGGTCTAGACTCCTCAGACTCATAGGAACTTGGAGATGAAGGGGCCTTAAAAACAAATTCAAAATTAACCCCCTTACTTTACAGAGGAGGAAACTGAGATTCAGATAGGGGAAGTGACTTTCCCAACATCAAACTGCTAATAAGTGGCAGAACTGGATTTGAATCCAGTTTGTGGCCACTGATGAGTTTCCTTCCATACCCCACAACCAGTGTCTTCTCTGACAGTGAAAGGATCCTCTCAGGCAAAGGTATTTCTCTCCTGAACACCAGGAGAAGGAATAGACAGTAGCAAGGGGATGATGGCTTCATCAGTAGAGCCAAGTAGATTGATCAGATTGGTTCTATTTGGCTCCAGAGGGCAGAACTGGGAGCAAACGGGAAGAAGTTACAGACAGGCAGATTTTGGCTCATTGTGAGGGAAAACCTGCTAAGAATTCAAGTAGTCACAAAGAGAAATGAACTGCCCCCATAAAAAATGAGCTCCATCTCACCAGAGGAGACTTCTTGGGAAAGCTAGAAAGGTGAGTCTTGCTCAGAGGTTAGACTGGACACCCTCTGAGGTCCCTTCTATCTCTGAAATTCTACCGTGCTGTGACTCACCAACCTGAGAAACTTTTGACCCCATGAGCCAGTTCCTGTGAATGTATGACTTGGTGTTGGGGTTAGAACATAACAGGAGTTGGGGACATGAGGGAGGGTTAACAGGGAAAGGATCAGGCAGAGAGAGGACTGGGGGAATCTGGAAGAAAAACCAGCTTCATTCACCACCATGCATGGCCAGGACACACCACCAGCCACCACCAGACCCAAACTGGGGATGCCAGCACTGGTAATCCCTCACCCCAGGGACTGTTGGGAGAGAGTAAGGATCTTCCCTTGAGCATTAATACTAACCTACCTCCTTCAATGGAGAGCCATTTCATCCTTTCCTTTCTTATCTGAAGCACCCTCAGCCCCAGTAGGGCCCTGCTTTGGACCCCAGTCTGGTAGCCATAGGACCTCACCTGTTCTCAAAGGAAGGCAGCAGCAGGATTGTGTGTGTGTGTGTGTGTGTGTGTGTGTGTGCGTGCGTGCGCACGCGCGCATGCACATAGAAGCTCTGTCATTTATCCCTAATAACAAGGATAGCTCACATTTAGAGAACATTTTACAACTTACCACCCTGCTGAGGTTGCTCACACAAGTATTATCTCTATTTAACAGATAAATAGAAGCACTGAGGCACAAAGGTGAAATGGCCTTTATGACAAAGTCACCCTGCTAGAAAACACTGAGGGTAAGACTTGAACAGAACTCACACCGAGTTTTCAATCCTCATTCCACTACACATGTTTGTTCTCTCTACACGTATATTATCCAAGGGTGGGATAATGCTAATGGAGCCCAATTAAGTCCTACCAAGCTGGAAGGGCTCCAAGTATGAAACTGTGAAGCACCAGCCACCATATGTTCAAAGAGGTGGCTTAGGGCCCCACTGGCTACCAGGGGACTGGATGTATTTTTGTTTTCAAGCATCTACAACTCTTACAACTGCTAAGATGTGGACGGGCTGGATCTGTGCCTGAGGGGACAACATCATGCCCAACTTACCAGGGATACAGAAAGCATGGATGAGGAGTTTGGGGTGCTAGAGCCCCATGGGCAGAAAGCCTCCTGGTAGCACCAAAGGTACCCGAGGAGGCTGAGAAACAAGGGCAGGATTAAAATGGCACTAAGGACAAAGAACTCTTCTGCTTCCCATGGGCAGGGATCTCATTCCATTGATCTAGAATTCACACCCTCCACACAGCAGCCTTCCAATAGAACGGGTCTGCGGTGACTTACCCTGGTATCTGGCATAAAATACAGCCTCCTTAACCTGGGCTCTAAAGCCCTCCACAATCTGGCTCTCACCTATTTCCACCCTTTAATTCACATCATTTTCCTTCACCTCATATGTTTCAACTTGTGTTCTCAGCCCCTGGGAACAGACTGGCGAGGGATTCAAACTCAGCCCTCATGTTGTATTCCTGGCAAAAAGGGTACAGAACCGCAACCAACATGCAGCCTTTTCTGCTTGGCTAGCATGGGGTGGGGAACACAGGATTTGGGGGTGGGGGAATGGTGCTGGCATCTCCGCTTGGCCCCAAAGCTACCCAAGGAAACCCAAACCAGCACATCAAGCGGTACCTTCTGAATATCGAGCTCGGTCAGTAACTGAGTGGCGAGATCGTTGCCCCCTTCTGGGGCCACCGGGCTTCTAGCCCGCAGGTAGAGCTAGCGGAAGGAGCAATAGGCAATATGAAAAGAGGAGGAGAAAAAGGAGCAGGGTTAGGGATGGGGAGGAGGAGGTAAGGCAGAAAAGGAAGAGAGACAGAAAACGGGTTAGAGCAGAAAACCCAGATGTCGCTATTTTTGCCCTCATCACATTTTCCTAGAATATGTCAGCTAGATCTGCCCCATTTGAAATCGACTGTGCATCATACATATTCGTGTGTATGGTATTCCCCACCCCAGAAAATGTAAGCTTCCTGAGGGCAGGGACTGTGTTATATTTCATCTTTCTATCTCTGATGCTGAGCATATGCTCAATTCATGTTTGTTGCAAAAAACAACTGAAACCAAATACTGTGGAATTACAACGACCAAGCTTGGCCCCAAAAAGGGGCCTGCTTTTCTACAAAGAGGGAAGGCAAGGGGTGGGGAGAACTGCACATGATGTTCGACTATTTTCACACCTTGGTTAATTTTGCCGAACTGTTTGTTCTCTTTTTTTGTGCTTTGTTCTAGAGGACGGCTCGCTGGGAGGGGGGCAGAGAGGATTCAGGAGAG
Source organism: Dromiciops gliroides (assembly GCF_019393635.1). Classification (NCBI taxonomy): domain Eukaryota; kingdom Metazoa; phylum Chordata; class Mammalia; order Microbiotheria; family Microbiotheriidae; genus Dromiciops; species Dromiciops gliroides. The sequence continues at coordinate 668,871,085 of NC_057861.1, forward strand.
ATGAAAGTGATGTAAAAGCAAAGGAACAACAGCCAGCTCTTTGAAAAATAAATGTTTGTTGTGGTTGAATGGCCTTTAAGCTGTTAGCATAGCCATTATTACTACTGTGACCTCTGAAACTTAAAGTAGCTGAGGCTCAGCCTGGAGGCAACGACCCATGGGGAGACATGCAGATGGGCAGCACTGGCCCCAGCAGCTGCACTAGGGGCAGCACGACCAGATATATTTAAGGCCGGGGAAGGACTATCACAAGAACTGCTAGACTGAAAGAATTAGGCCAAACTTGATGCCATTCGGTGTTTTTAGCTGCTCACAGAGAGAAAACATGACCCAGTGAGCATGTGGGTCAAGATCAAGTCACGTCTACATTGTCTGGGTTCCCCAAGAAGCCACTGCCCTGATGCATCTCTTCTCCCATGGGCTAACAGGGCAGGGAAGGGGGGAGGGGCTAGAGAAGTCAGGTGTCCTTTCTCCAGGTATTTGGTGTCTTGGGGCAGGGCCTGGTACTGTGCCAGGATGTCAAGGGATCAGCTTTCCCATAGCAGATGAGGTCGTGCTGTGATGAGAAGGCCTTTCAAAGACAGCTTTTACAACATTTCTGATGCAGTTCTGGCTCGGAGAATCTGCTCCACGACCCCAAGGGTACATTGTGAGAATCCAAAAGGGATAATTTCCTTGTGAAGCTAGCATTTAATAGACAAAGAACTTTTCAATGTTACTTCATTTGATTCTCACAACCACCGTGGGAGGAAGGGGCCATCAGCCTTAATCCCTCCCCACCAATCCTGTGCACCTGGATACATCCCAGGTAGCAGAGGATAAGACTGGGCAGGCAGCAGCACAGAACTGAGAGGACATGCCCCAGATTTCTAGGGGCCGATGTGAAGGGGCTTGACAGGTAAAACCCTCAAAGGTTCAGAGCTGGGTGTGTTAACAAGAGGAAGGATGGGGAGAACCTGGAATCCAAGGGACCTAAATGCTAAAGATCCCAGAGGTTGCTTGAGATCCTAGTACAAACCCTTTATTTTACAAATGAAAGTTACTGGGAGAACTGGAACTCAAACTCAAGACACAGTGGGGAACAAAGGAAAGGATAAAGGCTAGGAGAGAAGGCTGGAGGAAAGATGGGAAAAGCTAATGCATCTAAGTGTGTGGTTCTACCCCTGACTCCCAAGGGACTAGTCAGGAACCAGTCCCGTAAGTCCATCTGTCTATCCCTGCTCCCATCAACTGCAAAAGAAGGAAAAAAACATGGCATAGAAAGGAAGAAACAAGAAGAAAAGGAAGAAGGCACAGTTGGCTCCCCATCCAGGGGCACTACCAAGAGAAAGAGGCTGCAAAGAGTCAGGCAGGGAATTCCCAGTTGCTGAATCCATCCAAATCCCCAAGCCCAGGGGATGTCGCTAAGGTCAGTCCCTTGCCTTGAGGCAGACCAGGGATCTGACCAACCCAAATGATGGTGCCCATTCCCAGAGTCCTCTAGCAAGAGAGCTTCTATCACCACCTGCTACGATCCTCCAGGGATACCATAGGGGAAGCTAAAGGCAGGTGAGGGCTAAGGGTGGGAGCTTTGGAAAAGCCTCAAGCAGAGGGCTGAACCCCCTGGGCTGAGCCCTACCTTGCTGTTCTGAATGAGGCGTGTGATGTGTTCAAAGCAGTTGTTGCTAAGGAAGACAGCTTGGAGGACAGGGCGGTCAGCACAGTCCAGCATCTCTGGAATGGCATCTGGAAAGGGGCAGAGAGCAGAGGAAAGGAAGATAACAAAGTCAGGATTTAAAAAAAAATTTTTTACTCAATAATATTGGACGCCATCTAATAAGACATAATTCAAATAAAGAAAACCAAACTCTTAACACCAGGGTTAAAAAAAAATCAACCTCACAAGTATAGGATGGTAGAGGTGTGGTTATTAAAGCAATTTATCTGAAAAAAATCAGGAAGTTTCAGTGGTCTTTGCAGATTTTTTACAGGGTGTCACAGTAGATAGGGAAGTCACTGAAATTTGGGGCTGTGTTAAGACATGAAGAGTAATCAGAGCTAAAGAGGTGAATAATTCTTCTCTCATCTGCCCTAGCCAGATCAGATCTATGTTCAGTGACAGTCACCATATCTGAAGAAGCACACTAATAAGCTGAAGAGAGTCCAGGGACCCAACCTGGGATGGGGACTTGAGATCTTTAGTTTGGAGAAAATTTGGGGGACAGATGACAGCTGTCCTCAAGCACTCAAAGGGCTGGAATGTGGACCAATGATTACATCTGTTCTGCTGAGGCCCAGAGAGCAGAACTGGAAGTGGCAAAGAGGCAAATTGAGAGTGAAAGGAAAACCCTTCTAATAGTGTGGTGTGTAGTCAGGTCAGTAAAAGTGGATTTGTAATCCAAGACTACCCTAGCAAAGTGAGGAGATGCTCATCACCAGAAGGCTGGTGACCAGGGAAATGAATTTTTTGGCCCCAGAAACTCATGGACAGGTTTGGGGTAAGGTTTGGAGAAGATGTGTTGTGTTGGTAGAGGAAAGACCCACACTGATGATGTCTTTTAGAGAATTCATTTATTTTTGGTTGGGGCAATGAGGGTTAAGTGACTTGCCCAGGGTCACACAGCTAGGAAGTGTCAAGTGTCTGAGGCCAGATTTGAACTCAGGTATTCCTGAATCCAGGGCCGGTGCTTTATCCACTGTGCCACCTAGCTGCCCCCTGATGATGTCTCTTAAGTATTCAAATGTAAAATAAAACTCTTCAAAATTTTATAAATGACTCTCTTTTTTTTTTTTTAGTGAGGCAATTGGGGTTAAGTGACTTGCCCAGGGTCACACAGCTAGTAAGTGTTAAGTGTCTGAGGTCAGATTTGAACCCAGGTACTCCTGACTCCAGGGCCGGTGCTCTATCCACTGTGCCACCTAGCTGCCCCTCTAAATGACTCTTTCTAAAATGGTGGGCAATCCCTGACCTACACTCTTTTCATCACTGGCCTAGAGTCAACTCCCCCTCCTCCCCTCCTCCTTTTCATCTGGAAAAGCAAACAATTAAATACAGTGCCTCACTGTCACCCCCCCAAACTTCTAAATGAGGCAGGGAAGGAAAGGGCTGAGGGAGTAGACCCTAAATGAGGATTCAAGAAGATTTCAACAAGCTAGAACCCATTAAGATAAACGTGCATAAGGGCAAATATTAAGTCCTACACCTGGATTTTAAAAAAACAACAACCAATCATAAGTGTAGGAGGGGGAAGATATGATTGGACATCAATTGTAGGGAGGCAGATTTAAGCTCAATATAAGGAAGAACTTGCTAACATTTAGAACTGTCCCAAAGTGGAATGGGTTGCTCTGGGAAGTGGAGATTTCTCATTCACTGGAGGTCTTCAAATATAAATGGGATGGAGCAGGTAGGTGGTGCAGTGGATAGAGCACCGGCTCTGGAGTCAGGAGGACCTGAGTTCAAATCTGGCCTCAGACACTTAACACTTACTGGCTGTGTGACCCTGAGCAAGTCACTTAATTCCAATTGCCTCACCAAAATATATATATATATATATATATATATATATATATAAATAAATGGGATGAATGCTTCTCAGGGATATTATAAAGAAGACTTCTGCTCAAGTATGAGCTGGAACAGATGTCCTCTGGAGTCCCTCCCAGCTCTGAGAGTTCATGAAGACTTTGGGTTCCAAGAGTCAAGGGAATAGGAAATATTGTTGGTCAGGGAATCAGGAGATCTGAGTCCAAGACCCAGCTTGACACCCTGACTCACAATGTGGCCTTGGACAAGTAGCCTAATCTCTCTGGGCTTTAGTGTCCAAGGCCCAAGTTGAATGGGGAGAAGCAGTCAGTGGACTGTGGCTGACTGGGCCCATGGAAGATCTGGTTTCACTGTTCCCCTTGCCTTAAGATGGTGATATTGTGCCAATCAGAGAATCTCACCTTCAGGCAAATGGGTGCCCGGCATTTCCCTCCCCATATCCCTTCCTCTAGAGAAAAGTTCTAGATTTTACATACCAAGCATGCTGACCCGGAGCATGATAAGGCCTTCTTCTCCATCAGTAGGGCTGAGGGTAAGACTATTGGCCTGGGTAGTGGCTGGGGGTCGGTCCGTGTTGAGGACTCGGAAGTAGCCTTCCAGAAGGGCCCGGAGTTCTGAGCCCCGCTGAGAGGCACCGCTGGCATGGAGGAGGTGCACAGCTCCCACTAGCCCCCGAAGGGCCAGTCGCAGGAGCTGGGGGTCCTGGGAGAGGCCGCCCCAGCTGCGAAGCACACCCAGCAGTCCCTCCACAGAGGCTGGGGTGACGGCAGCCAGTGCATTCTCCTGGACGGGAAGAAGAGGGGCACAGAGATGGGGTATTAAACCCAAGACACAGAAGGTAACTGTCTCCCAAACACCTGCTGAACATACTTGGCTAGGGCTCCGGGGTTAGAGAACAATTCCTATAATTCCTCCCTTCAATTATCCCTCTCCACCCCTTCCCAGAGTGATCTTACACTCCTCTCTCTTCTCTTTTGGGACAGGTACAGGACAGAATGGAGAGTTACAGGCTTTAGAGCCACATGGGACAAAGATCATTTAGTCCAAGGTTCTTTTTGTTTGCTTGTTTGTTTTTTAGTGAGGCAATTGGGGTTAAGTGACTTGCCCAGGGTCACACAGCTAGTAAGTGTTAAGTGTCTGAGGCCGGATTTGAACTCAGGTACTCCTGACTCCAGGGCCGGTGCTCTATCCACTTAGTCCAAGGTTCTTAACCTTAGGTCCAAGGGCAAAAAAGATTAAGAAACCCCAAACTAGTCCAACCCTTCATTTTACAGACGAGAAAATGGAAGCCCAGAGAGATTTACATGACTCAGTCAAGGCAACACAAACTATATGTAGTAGAAAAGGGATTTGAATCCAGGTCCCTGACCTCTACACATCCCTCTAAATCATACTGTCATGATGGACTATTCAAGACCACCTCAAGGGCCCCCTACAGCTGCGCCCCATTTTAAGTAAACCTGAGGAATGAAAATCAACCTTCACACCAGAGCTAGATCCAAGACTTATTTTTCTGGTTAGAAAGAAGTATCTTGGGGGCAGCTAGGTGGCGCAGTGGATAAAGCACTGGCCTTGGATTCAAGAGGACCTGAGTTCAAATCCAGCCTCAGACACTTGACACTTACTAGCTGTGTGACCCTGGGCAAGTCACTTAACCCTCATTGCCCAGCCCCCCCCCAAAAAAAAAGAAAGAAGAAAGAAGTGTCTTAGAGTCAGCTTCCTGAGGTCCTTAAACTAGGACCATCTAACCTCTCTCAGCCTCAGTTTCCTCATCTGTAATGAGGAAAATAACAGCACCTATGTCAGAGTTCTTGTAAAGCTCAAATGGGATAACAGCAAAGCACTTTGCAAACCATAAAGCACCAAAAAATGCAAGTTATTATATTGGGATTCTATTTATAGATACTGTAAACATCCTAGAAATCTTTCAGGGACTTCTCCAAACCCTCTAGATCTTGGTTCTGGACCTCCTCTATCTAGAGCAAGGCCTGCCCCAATTACGGGGTCCCCACGGAGGAAAAAAGATGACCTGGGGCTGGCTCCCAAATCTCCTGCCTTGTATTCCAAAGGAGCCCTTGAATCCTATGGTCCAGGGTTTAGGGAACATATCTGGGGCCTCTTTGTTGTCTCCTTTAGGAGTTTCTAGGTGGGGAGAGGCAAGAGGACACAAGTGACCTCTTTCTATCAGGACCATAACCCACCCCAAAATACAGAGCCACAAGTGATGAAATTACAGACAGCCAGAGCCGAAAGGGACCTGAGAACACAAATGACAGAACCGTGAGAATGCTAGAGCTAAAAGGGATCTTAGAACAGAGAACAGCACATGTGGGAGGGACCCTGAAACACAGAATGCCAGAGCTGGAAGAAACCTCAGAACACAGACTTTCAGAGCTGTAAAAGAACTTAGGACACAGAATGTCAGAGCTAGGAGGAACCTTAGAACAAAGAATGTCGGATCCAAGAAAGAAGGAGGGAAAGAAGGAAGGGGGAGGAGGAAAGAAGGAAGAAAAGGAAGGAAGGGAGAAAAGAAATAAACAGAAACAAAGAAAGGAAGGAAGGAAAAAAGAAAAGGAAGGGAGGAAAGAAAAAAAAAGAAGGAAAGAAAGAAGGAAGGAAAAAGTATTTTCTTGGGGTTTACTATAAGCCAGGCGGGTACTTAGAAACTTAGAACAATGAACACAGAAGGTAGACCTGGAAGGGACCTCTGAACCCAGAAGGTCAGAGCTAGGTGGAAACTTAGGACATAGAATGTCAGAGAACAGAGAGTGACATTTAAACACAAACTGTCAGAACTCAGATCTTAAAAAACAAAAATGGTTGGGCTGCAAGGCACCTTAGACATCCTATTGTCCAACCCACCCATTTTCTTTTTTTTTTTCTTTTTTTCGAGGCAATGAGGGTTAAGCGACTTGCCCAGGGCCACACAGCTAGTAAGTGTCAAGTGTCTGAGGCTGGATTTGAACTCAGGTCCTCCTGAATCCAGGGTCGGTACTTTATCCACTGCGCCACCTAGCTGCCCCCCAACCCACCCATTTTACTGAGAAGGAAACTGAGGCAGAGAGAGGAGAAATGACGTGCCTAAAGACATAAGGTTAGCAGGTGGCAGATCTAAACCGAGAAGCCAGCCCAAGGCTGCCCAAAGCCCATATGCCTGGAGAAAAGCCTCAATCACCAGGCTACTTGAAAAAAACATCTTTCTGGCCTCCTAAGATGCCCTGAAACTGATTCCCTTAGCTTGTTTCCAACACCCCAGAGTGCGGTTCCTCAAAGCCCTAACTCTCTCTCCTCCACCCCTGACCCAGAGCCCACCCAGCGGTACCTTTCCTCCGGTGATGATGGCTCCAAAGAGGTGGATGAATCGGAGCTGCAGGACTGGGGGAAGGAGATCAACATCCTGAAGGTTCTCTATGGGGAGGGAGAGAAAAGAAAGAGTCAGATTCAGACAGGAGGGGCTGAGACCAAAGCCAGGGTCCAGAGGCCCCTCAGGCACCTCAAAGAGACAAACAGGGTGTTCTCTGTGTGTTGGAAAATGTCTCCCCATCTCCTTTCCTAACCTGGCTGGCTACATCTCGCAGGGGCCGGATCATGAGACCCAGCTGACTTAGGAGATAATACTAACACTGCCCCTCAGCCCATATAGAGCAAGGTCTTCCCAGGCTCTCTTTCTCTTCTACTTTACTCTTACTACCTTTACTACTTACTACTTTACTTTACTTTACTTTACTTTACTTTACTTTACTTTACTTTACTTTACTACTTACTACTCTTACTCTTCTACCTTTAGGGAACTCCAGAGCTGATGGGGGACAGTAGGCAGGATAGGGAATAAGTGGGAAGGGGGGTATCTCCCATCTCTCCCTAGATCCCTAAGTAGAAGAGGGCCCCTCTGGGCCCCAGGGTACCCTGAGGCATCTGCTGCTTCCCCCCCCCCCCCTGTCCTTTGAAAGGTAATGGAGACACACAGCAACTGGCTTCAGTCTCACTCAGAGCTAAGTCTCAGATGCAAATTTCCTTCATATTCTCACTCTGGCCACCTGTTGGGGATGTTGGGGGCTTTCCTGCTCCCCTCACTTTGGAGACCCTAGTTTAACGGCTACCTGCTGGACTTTTAGGGGCTTTCCCCACCAAATTCAAATAAACAAACATTATTAAGTGCCTATTAGGTTACTAAGTGCTCATGTTATCTGTTTGGTGCTATTGTTTTGGCTCCTAATGACTGAACATAGCTATTGACTTGGGGTAGGGCTGTGAAGGAGCCCAGCCCCCAATTCTTTAGTTTTTATTTAAAAAGAACAAAAGGGGGAAAAAAAGGTAATTTTGCTCCTCCCACAACCCTATCATTGAGAGTTGGGGGGAAAAAAGCACTTCATGCCTCAGAATCACAATTTCAGGGCTAAGAAGGATTTTAGAGATGACAGAATTTCAGTCATCCCCTCCTTCAATCCATACCCCAAAGAAATCTCAACCCTAACACACCTACCAAGCCAGAGTCTTGCTTCTCCTTGATGGCTGACCACTAATGAAGGAAGACATTTCCTACCTCCTGAGGTAGCCCATGCCCTTCTGGGCAGCAATAATCACCAGGAGGCTTTTCCTGACGAGACCTCCTCACCCAATGTCCCCTGTACTGGTTGTCCTCTATTCCCTTTTCTACATGATAGCCCAGAATATACTTGAAGACAACTATCAGGTCCCCAAGGACTTTTTTCCAGGCTACCCCCACCCCAGTCCTTTTAACCAGTCCTCAAGTAACACGGTCCCAAGACCCTTCACCATCCTATTGCCCTCACCACCTTATCAATGTCCTTCTTGAACTGTGGCTCTCAGGGCATCTTTTCTCACACACACACACACACACACACTCTCTCTCTCTCTCTCTCTCTCTCTCTCTCTCTCTCTCTCTCTCTCTCACACACACACACACACACACACACACACACACACACACACACACACAGAGGAAATGAGTTACCCAAGGTCACCCAGACCATAGAGCAAGAGTAGAACTCAGCTCTTCTAATCCCAAATCCAGTCTACTTTCCTTTTGCCTCAGATCCCAAACTGAGGAGCCCTAGGCATAAGCTTCTCAAGGGACTGTCTTTCTTTCTCCCAGCACTTATCACAGTGCTTGGAACATAGGAAGTGCTTAATAAATGCTAATTAGCCAACTACCTCTGCTTCTAAAGGAGAGAAGGTATCCAAAATGAAAGAGAGAAATGAGAATGGGAACGACTCTGCCAGAAATGGATATGGCAAAACAACTCAGTCGTTGGAAGCTAAAGTGCTGGAAATACTGAGTGACTCCTGGAAATATCTGCTAAGTGTTATTGGTGACGCAGTTTGAAATGCTATTTATTCAAATTTTATAAAAATGCAGAATTTTGCTTTACTGGGACTGTTTGCTTCCTTTGTTTCCCTATCTTCCCCTGAAACTTATTAGCTGTGTGACCCTCCCCAGGCCTCAGTTCCTTCAAGTGTAAAATGGGGCTAATAATACCTACACTACCAACTTTGTAGGCTTTATCAAACAAGATAAAGAATGGCATGAGCATGGAAAATGCTCTCCAAATCCAGAAAAAAAAAAGAACTGTGGAATATGGATGCAGATTGAACCCTACTATTTCTTTTCTTTTCTTTTTTGTGAGGCAATTGGGGTTAAGTGACTTGCCCAGGGTCACACAGCTAGTAAGTGTTAAGTGTCTGAGTCTGGGATTTGAACTCAGGTCCTCCTGACTCCAGGGCCACTGCTCTATCCACTGCACCACCTAGCTGCCCCAAACCATACTATTTCTTTTGTTTTTGGTGCTGTTGTTTTTCTTTTTTGAGGTTTTTCCTTTTTGCTCTGATTCTTCTTCCACAACATGACTAATGCAGAAATATGTTTAATGTGATTGTACATATATAACCTATATCAGATTGCTTGCTGTCTTGCAGAGGGGAAAGGGAGGGAGAAAAATTTGAAACTAAAAATCTTATAAAAACAAATGTTGAAAACTATCTCTACATGTAACTGAAAAAATAATAAAATACTTTTATAATTAAAAAAAGAATAGCATGAGCTTTGAAAACTTGGAAATGCTAGATAAATGTCAGTTATTATCATTATTGTTATCATGTATAAAAGGAGGGGATTAGATTAAATGATCAGGTCCTTTCTAGCTCCAAAATGGTGATCCAATTCAAAAGGGTTCTTAACCTTTTTAGTGTCACAGACCTTCAGTGACAGTCTAGTGAAGCTCATGGAGCCTTCCCCAGAATGATATTGTTAAAGGCACCAAAGACTTGGGATTGCAAAGGAAATCAATTATATGAAAATGCACTTAGCAAAAAAATTTTTAAACCAAGTTCATAGATTCAAAGGTTAAGAATCCCAGCCAGGTAGGAGCTGAAGCCCAGATCCATCCTCAGCCCCCAGGTAAGGTCCCTGCCCTTTCTTATTCTGCAATTTCTCCCCCTGAAGAGGGAGTCTCCATCACCTGACTATTCTTCGTTTCTGAGGAGGCCCGGGCTCTGGGCTCTGGGCTCTGGGGGATGGGAAGGGAGAAGAGGAGGGTTCTGATAATAAAGGGCTCTAAGCTAAGTGACTCTGGACAGGGCCTCTGGTTGCTGCCACCAGCTGTGGAGGAGCCGGGAAAAGTGAGGTGGAGGGGAGTGCTGTCCATAGGGCAGCTTTGAGGGGAAAGTGAGTCAGGCCTTGACCATAGGAAAGAGGTGGCTTTCGTGTATCCCGGTAGGACCTGCTATGGCTGAGGAGCTATTAATCCCTGGAAATTGCTCCAGGGAAATTATAAGCAGGGAACAAGAGGCCCATCGTGGCACCCACAAAGAAATACTCTATGGAATGTCCACATGTCTGTAGGCATCGTGGCTGATATGACCAGAAAGAACACTGAATTTTGGAATTAAGGGATAAAATTTGAAGCCCAATTCTGCTACTCACTCCCTCTATGACCTTGGGTAAGTCACTTCTCCCCATAATAAGGGGGAAGGGCAAGATCAGGGTGTCTTAAACTGGGTTTCCCAAAAGGGCTAGAGAATTTGGACAGGAAAAAAACCTTACATCTTTATTTTTATTGACCTATAGCTGAAAGTGAGCATTTCTTTTAATTATTTAAGGGAATCATTGTGGATAGGGGCCCTTAAGAATCACTAGAGGGGTGGGGCAGCTAGGTGGTGCAGTGGATAAAGCACTGGCCCTGGATTCAGGAGTACCTGAGTTCAAATCCAGCCTCAGACACTTGACACTTACTATCTGTGTGACCCTGGGCAAGTCACTTAACCCCCATTGCCCCACATAAGAAAGAAAGAAAGAAAGAAAGAAAGAAAGAAAGAAAGAAAGAAAGAAAGAAAGAAAGAAAGAAAGAAAGAGGGTGGGAAAGAATCACTAGGCTGGCACAGGTAAGCTGAGGGATCCCTAACTCTGTAAGGTCCTTGCAGCAATTTCATGATTGTCCGACACTCAGAGACACACATTTTCTTTTTTTTGGTAGGGCAATGAGGGTTAAGTGACTTGCCAGGGTCACACAGCTAGCAAGTGTCAAGTGTCTGAGGTCGGATTTGAACTCAGATCCTCCTGAATCCAGGGCCAGTGCTTTATCCACTGACATAAAGAAAAATATGTTCAGATTCTTGAACAAAAGAACACACATGTGTAGACACATGGAAGAAAGGGGACACTTGTGTTTAGTTCTAGAGGACCAAGGTAGAACCTACAGGAAAGGGACCTTTTGGTCAGAATTAGGAAGGTCTTTGCTCATGGAAAAGCAATGAGAGCTGTCTAATATGAGAACAGACCATCTTGTAAGGTGGTGAGCTCTCTGTCACTGGACGAGTTCAAGTAGAAGCTGTGATCCTATATAAATGCACCATCTGCCACACATATACAAAAACAAATATTCACCCAGGTATAGGGACAAAGACTCATAAAGAAAAGTGGATATGAGAAATCATAGAATTTCCTGTCACACCCACAGACTCTCTCACTCTCCCCTAGGCATGACAAAATGTAGTTCTTCCAATTCAGGTCACATCCATATGCACATATCCCTCTCCTCACACCAAGAGTGTGTGTGTGTGTGTGTCTGCTTTTTCTGAATTAATGAGGGAGGGGGAGAGGGAGGGGGAATCAGCTCCTTTGAGTGGCTTTCCCTTGGCAAAGTTCCCAACACCCTCTTCACTCCCCCTGCAGCCACCAGTGAACCAGCAATTAGCAGGGGAAGTTGATGGGGAAGTCCCGACCCCCCCAGGAAGGGCTGACTTAGCAACTGTCCTTCTTATATATAACTGGAATCTCCCCCTCTCTCTTTCGAGGAATCTCTCTCCTCTCAAGCATCCTGCTTTTCCTTTCTAATCTGGGAAGCCAGTAACAAGGTTAAGAAGACCACAGACATACACACAGTGAGCACCTAATAAATATTTGCCAAACATAATTTTATTAGACTGAAATTAGAAGAGAAGCTGGGGACAAAGCACCAGCCCTGGATTCAGAAGGACCTGAGTTCAAATCCGGCCTCAGACACTTGACACTTACTAGCTGTGTGACCCTGGACAAGTCACTTAACCCTTGTTGCCCTGGAGAGAGAGAGAGAGAGAGAGAGAGAGAGAGAGAGAGAGAGAGAGAGAGAGAGAGAGAAAGAGAAGAAAGAAGGAAGAAGGAAGAAGAAGAAGGAAGAAGAAGAAGGGAGAAGAAGAAGCAGCAGTAGAAGCAGAAGCAGCCAGGGGTCTCAGCTCCTGATCTAAGGTCCAACAGGAGCTCTCTTCTAACACATAAAAGCCTTTCCCATCTCTGACTTCCTTAGCTCTTCCCAACAGCCCTGGGAGGCAGACCCCTCTGCCTAAATCTATCTCTCTGGTCTTGAATTTCTCTCCCAAGCTCCATTCCTTCATCTGCCATAGGAACAATACCTCAAACTTTTTAAAAACCAAGAATTTGACCTTTCCCTCTAAAGCTGTACCCCTCTTTGATATGACTATCTGTCTGTGGCACCCCACCCCCAATCATCAAACTTTCCATGACTCAGTTTCCTCAACTGTAAAACAGAGATAATAACAGCACCTACCCTGCAGGGCTGTGGTGAAGATCAAATGAGATAATATTCATGAAGCCCTAAGCAGAGGACTTGGCACATAGTAGGCAATGCTTATTCTCTTCCCCTTCCTCTAAGGCGTAACTGATGCCTCCCAGCTGAGTCATCCGCTCACTCCCTAGGCATTGCTCAGGTGTGTGTTGGATGAGACAATCTTTGGAGTCTCCTCTCACTTGGAGATTCTGTGATTCTGCCCTCTACCTCCTCTCTCACATTTAATCCATTTTCAAGTCCTCAATTCTGCAAGTGCTCTCACATCTATTCCCACTGAAAGCATCCTTGTTAAGGCCTTCATTAATGTCAGTCTAGAATGGTTCATTGGTCTCCTAATTGGTCTTCTTGTCTGTCTGTCTGTCTGTCTGTCTTTCTCTCTCTCTCATCCACTCCTCACACTGTCCAATTACTTATTATACATAGCTCTGAACCACATAACACTTTTGTGGCAAAATCTCCAGTGGTTACACCTTTCTTGAGGAAAGTCCAAACTACTTTCCCTCTCATTCAAGGTCCTTCACTGGGGTCCCTGACCTTTCCAGTATTACCTTATTGTATTCACCCCCATATAGTCTAATGCTCCCCCCCCCCCCCGATCTATTATAGGGACAAAAAATCTGATTTAACAGAAAAACCAAAACATTTTTTAAAATCCTAAAAAAAAAAGAAAAAACATTCTTACAAATGTAAGAAAACATAAACCTATCACAATTTTAAATGTAAATGTATTAAAGAAATTTTTAAAAAGAGTGGCAGAAAGATTAAGAAAACAAAGAAAAAATCCCATCATTTGTTGCTTATAAGAAACACTTGAGGTATTCAGTTTTTTTTTTTGGGGGGGGTAGGGCAATGGAGGTTAAGTGACTTGCCCAGGGTCACACGGCTAGTAAGTGTCAAGTGTCTGAGGCCGAATTTGAACTCAGGTCCTCCTGAATCCAGGGCCGGTGCTTTATCCACTGCGCCATCTAGCTGCCCCCAAGAAACACTTGAAAAAAAGCAAAGATATACATAAAACAAAATGAGGAACTGGAATAAAACTTACTGTGCATCAAGGGAATGCAAAAGAGCAGTAGCTGCAATCATACTATCTGGCTTTTAAAGTCCTTCATGGATGCCTAGGTGGCCCAGTGGATAGAGCACTGACCCTGGAGTCAGGAGGACCTGAGTTCAAATCCAGCCTCAGACACTTGACACTGTGTGACCCTGGGCAAGTCACTTAACCCCGATTGTCAAATATCCTAGGGCCAGTTGTCCTGATGTTTGCTACTGGACCCAGATAGCTCTGGAGAAGAGAGTGAGGCTGGTTGACACCTTAACCCCTTCCACAGGCTCTTGTGATCCAGGGACACTGGCTTCCTTGCTGATCACTGCACAATACATTCCCTTACTCAACTTGGTGGCAGGGGGTGGGGTGGAGGGTGGGAGAGGAGATCACTGGCTATTCCTACTACTCTCTCCTTCCTCAGTTCCACCTCTGGTTTCCTTGACTTGCCTCAGACCCCAGCTAAAAAGGAGATTTCATCAGGGTATAAGGAAAAACTTTCAAACCCTCAGAGCTCTGAAAATGTAGAACAGGCTTCCTGGAGAAGTAGTTTACTGTCCCTGGAAGCCTCCAATGGAGACCAAATGACCACTTGTCAAGAATGCTGTTTTCATCATGCGGTTCTTGATCTCATTCTTGATTTCTCATCTGAGCTCATCCCACATAGCTAATGTGTTGACAAACCTGATCGTTTCTATCTTTACAGCATCTCTCATCTATGCCCCCTTCTCTCCACGCCACAGCCACATCCTGGTTAAGGCCCCTTTCACTTCTTGCAGGGACTACTATACTACCACAGTCTTCTAACTGGTCTGCCTGCCTCATGTCTCTCCCTACTCCCATCCTTCCTCCACGCAGCTGCCAATGCACTTTTTCTGAAGTGTAGGTCTGACCATGCTGCCCTCCCCCAATAAGCTAGTGGCCCCCTCTTGCCTCTAAGATCAAATATAAACTCCTCTATTAGTGGCCCTTCACAAGCCAGTCCCAAATTCTCTGGCCTTTTTATACATGATTTCCCATTATGCATTCTGTGCTGAAGTCAAAATAGCTCTCATTCTTTAGACATAATACTCATCTCCCACCTCCATGCCTTTGCACCGGCTCTCCCTCGGGACTAGAAGGCATTCACTCTTACCTTCCACCTCTGAGAGAGAATCCTCGATTTCCTTTAAAATCCAGGTCCAAGTATCACCTCCTTTGTTTACCCTTTTCTGATCCCCCAGTTACTTCTCCCAGCCCCACCCCCGCAACTTTGCATTTATTTTGCATGGACTTCTGTGTATACATGCTGTCTCCCCCAACAGAAGACAAGCTCCCCAAGGGGCAACAACTGTTTCACTGCTCTCTTCCTTCATGTGCCCAGCAGCTGGCCCATAACAGGCACTTAACAAATGCTTGCTGACTGACTGACCCAGGAAGGAGTTGGACTGAAGGATGACTCCTCTCTAGGTCTCAATTTCCTCAGCTGATACTGTTCACACTACCCCAGCTCACAAGGCTGTTGGGATGACAGTGACCTCCGGGTGCCCTCCCAAGTCTGAGATTCGATAATTCTATGGGCCCGGGGTCCAAAACGCAGTTCTGGTACTTATCCACCATGTCTTGACTGACCATGGATGCATAAGTTCCCCTTTGCCAACGTCCTCATTGACAAAATGGGGAATCTCACACTTGGACTTCCTATCTCACAGGGAAGTCAGGAGGAAAAGCACACACAGTGTTAAGCCTTCCAATGCCATAGCTATCAATGTAATTGTTTTTTATACGTGTTTTATTCCCCCCCAGTTACATGTTAAAATAATTTTTTAAGTTTTGAGTTCCAAATTCTATCCCTCGCTCCCTCCTTCCCTTCTATTCTCCCTGAGATGGTAAGCAGTCAGATATAAGTTATACATGTGCAATCATGGAAAACATTTCCATCATTAATGCAATTATTGCTACAGATTGCTTTGAGATGATTCTATGACCAGAATGCTATGAGGGGCAAAAGCACCAGATTTCAAGTCAAAGGACCTGAGTTCAAATCCTGACTGCTACTTCCTAGCTATAGGAAATTCCTTGGCAACTAACTTCACCTTCCTCACTAGTTGTGTGACCTTGGGCAAGTCACTTAACCTCTGCCTCGCTTTCCTCAAATGTAAAATGGAGACAAGAATAGCACCTACCTCCCAAGGTTGTTGTGCAGATCAAATGAGATAATATTCATAAAGTGCTTATTAGCACAGTGCCTGAGCTTCTGGGCTTTAGTTTCCTCCTCTGTAAAATGAGGCAGTTGGACTCAGGGGTCTCTAAGAGTCCTTTCCAGTTCCAAAGTCCATGACCTTATTACATGAATGAGAGACTGCTGACTGACTGACTAAATGGGTAACTAAAAGGATAAATGGAGGAGAGAAGGAGAAAGGAACAAGCATTTATTAAGGGACTACTATGTGTCAGACACTGCTAAGCACTTCACAAACATTATCTCATTTGATCTTCACAACAACCCTGGCAGGTAGGTTGCTCTTATTAGTCCCATTTTCCAGTTAAGAAAACTGAAATAGACAGTGGTTAAGTGACTCACCCAAGGTCACAAACTAACAAGGGGTTTAGGCCAGATTTGAACTCAAGTCTTCCTGTCTCCAGACTCAGAGCTCTATCTACAATACCAACTGCCCTCTCACCAGCAGGAGAAAATAGAAAAAAAAGAGAGGGAAAAAAACATTGGACTCACCTTGAAAGAAAGTGCTGAAATCCTTTGGCAGAGCTGCTGGAGCAAACTTGTATTTGCTTTTCTCCTTGGGGCTCACGACTTCCCTAAAGGAAGGGAGGAAGGAAGGAGCCCCTGAGGCTGGGAGCTGGGGAGAGGGCAGGGAAGGGGCTGTGGGTGCAGATACGGCGCTGAGGGCTCCTCAGAACACTGCCTGCCTACTGTACCTTTGGTCTGTCCTCAAATATCCACACCCATCCATTCACTAGGGCCACAGAAATAATCTCCCAAGCAGGTCCTCCACCCAGACTCTTCCAAGGGCCAATGATAGTCCCTTCTTGTCCTCCAGGGGATCGGAAGGGGTGGGAGTGATGAGCAAGCCTCAACCCTCCAGAGCACTGCTTACTGGCTCTGTTTACAACAGATATTTATCACACCTTCTCTACTCCCACCCCTCAAAAAAAAAAAAGAGAGGGGAGGAAATTCCTGACAAAGGCAAAAGCTCCACATGGCTTACCCTGACTCATACCCTGAAAGTAAAAACTCCTCACCCTGGAATTCACGGCCTCCCAAAACTCTCCCTCCATGTGTACACTCCACTTTCACCAGACCGTGAACTCATCGCCTCATTGTCCACTGCCCATAGCAGGCTCATTCTCCAGCTTTGCTGATGCCATTCCACTCACCCAGAATGCCTTCCTTCAAGGTCCAAATCACTCATTCAATCGGTTGGCAAGTCATCTAATAAACAACTATTAAGTGCCTACTGTGTACACAGCACTGCCTCAGTTTCCTGGGAGATTACCAAGGTCTTCCTTTCCACCCCTCCAGGATTACTGTAGGAGTCTCTCGACCTGTCTTCTTCCTCTCACAAACTAAACTTTCTCCACTCTAACCCCCTTGATCTCAGGTTGGCCTAGGGTAATCTTCCTAGAGTTCAGAATTCATCGTGTCCTTGGCTCCTTTGCTCAAAAATCTAGAGAGGCCTTTGTAGGCTCCTGGGAAAAGCTGAAGTCTGATCCATATGCCCTGTACTCCAGTCAAATGAAACTTTCTCCTAAACAGGTACCCTGCATGCTTTCTTCCCCAGGCTCTTCTCCCTACGTCCATTTTCACCTGCCCAGTTTCTAGAGAGGTTGTCAAGCCCATCTCAGAAAATGCCCCTCTGCAGGAAGCTTGCTCAATCGCTCCCCACCCCATCACAGCATTCTCCTTCAGACCTCAAATAACGCTTTGCTGCTCTCAGTATTACACTTATGCAATACTGCATGTGATAGTTATCTGTGTTTGTGTCTGATCCCTTCATTATATTGTGATCTCCATGGGGACGCAGGGACTGTGTCTTATCTAAACTTTGGGCTTCCCCCGGTGCTGAGCAATGTTTGGTACACAGCAAGTGCCTAATAAATGTTTTGTTTTGCTTATAATTTACGGTGACCACTCATTAGGTTTTTAGACAGTCTAGCTAGAATTTTAGCCCCGTACAGATAGCAACTTTACAAACCATTGAAAGGATGACACTTAATATCTATGTGACCTGGAGCAAGTCACAGTAACTACTCTGGGACTCAGTTGGCCCATGCATAAAATAAGGGGGTTAGATCAGAGGAGCCCAAGGTCCTTTCTTGTTCTAGAGCCTACAAATGAACAAATCACAGGACCTCAGCATGGAAAGAAGCCGCAGGGGCCCTCTTGTTCACCCTACACACCTGACCAAGACTCTCCTCTAAATAAAAGTAAGGCATGGGCACTTTCTCACGGAGCCTGAGGCCTTGGTCAAATCCCACCTCTTCCTCTAGAGAGAGACCCTCATCCCCACCCCCAACCCTAGCCTGCAGTGACCCTCCCTTCTTTGAGGTCTTCTAGTACTTGCTATTTCTAGTCCCTCTCTGGTGTCCCCAGGCAGAGACGGCACTCCCTGATGACAAGGATGCTGTGTTCTGCTTGTCTCTCACCAACCTCTCCTCCAAGGGCCCAGCATGGTGTTGGGCACAGGGTGGGAGGAGGTGTCTTTGATACTTTCTGATCTGCATAGTCACGGGTCCTTGGGCCTACCTGCCCCGCACTGCACACATACTGTGAGCCCCTCCATGTCCTTCCCACCCCTCCCCGACAGTCTCACCCACTCAGCTGCCGTCTCCAGGTCTGATAGGGGTCGAAAAGGCACTCCAGAAGGTGGAGGGCATGGAGGGCCACGCTCTCCAGCTGAGACCTGCAGGGTCTGTCAGGGACCGGAGCACCTTTCTTCAGCTGGGGATGGGAGGAAGAGGGAAGGGAAGATTAGGGCAACGGAGTCCCACTGAGCTGACCCTGGAAAGGTCACCAAGCAGCCCTGTGGGGTTTCCCATGTAAGTCTGGACAGTGGGATGGACAGTGGGCTCCTCAAGGATAGGATCTCACGGTCCCCCTGCCCAGCTCGGCACTGGGCTGAGCATGGGAAGTGTTCAGCAGGCACTGGTCAGGTTCTCAGGCCCTGACACATTTGAGACACACCACAACATCCACAAACACACAGTGGCACACGCATACTTTTGGGGACAAGCTCTGTGATTTGATTTGTATGGGGAACTTCCAGAGAGAGGAAATTCTTTACCAATTCTTTATTTTATATAGTGATATATAACCACAACCACTGACACTCAAGCACATTCTCTCTCCTTTTTTTAGGCAATTGGGTTAAATGACTTGCCCAGGGTCACACGTGAACTCAGGTCCTTCTATGCGCTATCCACTGCATCACCCAGCTGTCTCCAAATATATTCTTTCTTTTTCTTTTTTTTTTTTCAGTGAGGCAATTGGGGTTAAGTGACTTGCCCAGGGTCACACAGCTAGTAAGTGTTAAGTGTCTGAGGCCAGATTTGAACTCAGGTACTCCTGACTCCAGGGCCGGTGCTCTATCCACTGCGCTACTTAGCTGCCCCCCAAATATATTCTTAAAGGTACACACTCACAACCAAGAAGGAATGACACCCTAAATGACTCCCACAGCTCTGTTTGTCCCCCTGAATAGTGAGTGTCCTAGGTTTGGAAAGGGTCCAGTCTCCAGGACTCCCCGATCTCCTAGGTCAGAGACTTAACAACAGGCTACGAAAGAGAAGACACCTAGAAAGAGGTGGCAGGAACTGATCATCTTGGTTCCACAGCATGGGGAAAGGCCCTCCCTGCCTCCAGACCCTGCCCCTACCCAGAGGGTCTCACCTCTGCACTGCAGGCCCCCAGCATCATGATCACTGGGGGGATGAAGATGGGAGTCTTCTCTGCTTGGACGTTCTCTAGGTTTCTGCAAAGATGAAGGAAAGACGAGATGACTGGGAATCAGGGGGAGGCCTGCGAGCATATCGAGTGCTTTCCCAGGATTTAAGTACACACACAGATGCACACATTGACACAAGGATGCCCTGCCCCTGATGATGAGTACATGGTTGGGTCCATGATGATACAACAGAAAGACTCACCGGGACCTATGCCCACAGGGACAAAGAACCATCTGAACACAGAAACACACACACACACACAAGGACACAGAGGAAAAAATGGACATGGGATAACAATGATGACACAAAGCCAACTTAGCCCAAACATACACAACCACACAGAGAGAGACACAATGACATACACAATCACTCTGATCGCTCCAGAGTGATGGGAGTATAAGGGAAAAGTATCGGCAGAAATGAGGAGGAAAGGGACAGGCATCTCCCCCTTAGTCTAATGAGGACAGTCCTCCTCCCTCACCCCACCTCCCAACATGGGGTATCAGGAGCCAACTGTGCGGAGAAGGGTGCGAAGGGGACAGGCCCAGAGAGCCGAATGCATCCCTGGCCTCAGTCTCCTTGGTGTACCAAGGACAAGAATGCAAGTCTGCTTTGACCCTACTACCCTCAAGCCCAAATCACTCAGGGTATGCCCCTGGGGAGCCATGTGGAACAACAAAACAACCCCTGCCCTGGGAGTCAGGAGACCTAGGTTCACATTCCAGTTCCGACACTTCCTCCCAAATGACCTACAGCAGAACACTTCATCTGTCTGAGCCTCAGTTTTCTCCTCCATAGAACGGGGACAATCGTCCTTATATGGACTGTTTCAAACAGGATGTCCAAACTGTTGCCAAACCTCGTCACTTCTCCACCTTTACAACATGTCTAGCACACATCCTCTTTTCTCTGCACATACAGACGTAACACTAACTCAGCCTCTTCGCACCTCTGCCCCTGGACCACAGCAGGCCTCCTTCCCCTTTCCAATCCATCTTCCATCCACTCAACCATCAAGATGATGTTTCTAAAGTGTAGGTCTGACCTCATTTCCTTCCCTCCCTGCTCACCGGGCTTTCCCACTATCTCCGGAATCAAAGATGAAGTCTCCCAGCACTCAAAGGCTTTCTCAGAATCTGAATCCTTCCTCCCTTCCCAGTCTTTCTACACGTTCATCCCTATACGTACTCAACAATTCAGCAATCCAGCAACACAGGCTGTTTTGGTCTGTCTTTGTATCCTCAGAGCTCAGCGTAATGCTGAGAACATAAGAACTTAGTAAATGCTTGGTGATTAAGTGTAAACCATGAAGAGCTCAGGGAGGATAGAGACGCTCATTTTATCTCCCATCCTCAATCCCCCTGTCTCAATGAGGAAGTGTGCAGGGTCCACAGCCTTGCCTTCTCAGGCTTGGCTACTGGCTCCCAAGCCGGGCTCTGCTTGGGATGGATGTTGTATCAAGCATGATGGATGCAGTGCTGTATTGCGGGCATGCATGTGTCATCCATGTGTGCAGGCAGGCACGCACACATACCCACAAGGATGCTGAGGTACTTGGAAGGAAAGGTTCTGATGCAAGAAGCAGACAACACTCAAGGTGGAGGGAGAAGACGAGCCTACCCAAGACTCAAGGAAGTGAAAAGAGGAAATCAAAGAGTTGACCTTTCCACCCCAGAATCCCAGGATGTTTGAGCTGGAAAAAACCTTCAAGATCATCACACCAGCCTCTTCTCCCACTTTAGATGAGGAAATGGAGGCTCAGACACGGGAATGTGTCGACCATGGTCAGGCAGCCGGCATTATGAAACTTCAGAGGATGCCAGAACTAGACGGGGCCTCCACTCATAGAATCTTAGGGCTTGAAGCGATGATGAACACCATATAGTTTAATCTGACCAACATCTCCATTTTCAAGAGAGGAAAATGACATCTCCAAGCGGGAGCCCCGCCCCGGCACCCCTCTCTTCCTCTGTCCCAACACCTGGCTATGCCTACCTGCAGATAATGATGAAGAACTTGAGAAGAAGCAGGGCTTGGGTCAGGTTGGCCTCCCCCAGGCACTCGGTACATAGCCCCAGCTGCTGCCCCAGGACCTGCAGCACGTTCTGGGGCAGGAGGGGAATCTCTGACGTAGCCTCTTCTGGCCTGGGGTGAAAAAGAGGGGTCACTGACAGAGAACTGGGCCACCTCCTTCCAATTTTCATCCCCATGGTGCCCCGCCTGAGGTCACCCACCTCTCTACCCCTCCATGAGAGCCACTCCCCAGGGGCACAGGAGCTGAGGGAAGGCCCTGAAAGGATGTGGAATAATAATGGTAATAATAACAATAACAATACTCAGTGAAACCTAGTATTTCTCTAGTGCTTACTATGTGCCAGGTGCTATGCTAGGCCCTTTACAAATATTATCTCCTTCAATCTTCACAGCAAACCAAGATGGTAGGTGCTGTTATCATCCTCATCTTTTACAATAGAGTTAACTGTGGCCAATAGAGATTAGGTGTCTCACCTACCAGGGTTAACCAGATAGTAAGTGCCTCGGGCTGGATTTGAACTCAGGTCTTCCTGACTCCAGATTCAGCACTCTAAGCACTGTACCCCCAGCTGACCAGAAGGGTAGAAAGTTCTCCTCTAATCTTCTCCTCTTAATACAAATTGGCTGTTGACTTGGAAGGGAGAGGGAGAAGGAAACCCTGAGGGATGGAAGCCAAGGTTGGGTGGAATGGCAGAGAACATGGTGGAGCTGGGAAGGTTAGGAAGGTGAAGCCTTGGCTGGCGGGAACAAGTTTGTGTATGTGTGTTTGTACGTACTTCCATATGTTTGTGTGAATTTCCCACAGCTCATCACTCTCTACCCACTTTGCCCCCAGCCACGCTTAGGTGGAGCCTGGATTGGGGATCTGTGCCCTGGGCCCTTTATTCCTCTTCATTTGCCCTCCCCCTCACCTTCGAGGTTCCAGAGAATGCACCGCAATGACCTTCTCAAAGCTGGTGACGAATGCTTCCAACCACTGGTGCAGGTAGCTCAAGTCTTTCTGCAAGAAACACAAGGCCCAGGACTTGGTGAGGTTCAGCTGGAGGGCAAACTACAGGCACCAGATGTCCTAAGGCTCTCCTGTTGACCAGGCCTGTTCATGGTGTAGTAGCAAGAGCATCAAACTTGGAATCAAGAAACCTGGGTTCAAATCCTGACAGACACTAACTAGCCAAGGGGACCATGGTAAGAACACTGCCACAATTTCCTCATCTGCAAAGTGAGGCAAATAATGCCACTATAGGGGCAGCTAGGTGGTGCAGTGGATAAAGCACCCTGGATTCAGGAGGACCTGAGTTCAAATCCAACCTCAATCACTTGACACTTACTAGCTGTGTGACCCTGAGCAAGTCACTTAACCCTTACTGCCCCACCCTCCAAAAAACGAAAACAAAAATAATGCCACTATAGGAATATTGTAGGAAAAGAAAAAAAAAAAGAAATGAGATTATTTTTACTCCCTGTCTCTGGTCCCCCCTCCTCCCCTCCCTAATCCATCTTGCCTATAGCACCTGTCTCCTCCTCAAACACCTTCAATGATTCCCTATGACCCACGGGGTAATGTTCTGCCTCCTTATCCTGGCATTTAAGGCCTTCTAAGAGTCTAACTCTTACAAGCCATGCCAGCTTTTCTCACACTCTTCCCCTTCACCAACCCTATACTCCAATTAAACTAATCTCTCTTCCCAGTTCCCTGCATAAGCCCCACACTACTGCCCCTCCTCCAGCCCCTACTTGTCTCAGTCTTAGCTATCCTGTAAGGCTGGGTTCAAATACCCTTCCTTGGCATGCCCCCATTTGGAAGTCATCTCTCCCAACTCTAATTCTAACAATTATTTCTTTATGCCTCTCCTTTCTTTTTGTGCTTCTCATCAGATGTCTTGTATGATGGTTATTTCTTTATGCATCTTAACTCCCTGACTAAAATATAAGCCCCCTGAGGGCAAGACTTGTGTCTTATCCCAGGCTTGTAACCTCCAAGCAGCTTCAACACTTCCCTCTTCCTAACCCCCTACAGCCAATCAATTGCCAAGTTCAAAGGAAGCATCACGGTGTCATGTACAGCACTGGTACAAACAACCTGAGTTCCAATCCCAGCATGGCTCCTGACTGCCTGTGTGACCTCGAGCAAGCCCCTTCCCCTCTCTAAGCCTCAGTTCTGTCACCTGTAAAATGGGCTTGGACTGAACAGCCTCTAAGGTCTCATGCAACTCTGTATCTATAATACTGTTGCTCCCTAATGTGTTTCCAATCCATTCTCTCTTTTCCATTCCCACCCCAAACTTCACCCCTCACCCTAGCTGAGACCCTCATTTCTTTGTTCTTTTTTTCTTTCCTTTTCAGCAATTGGGGTTAAGTGACTTGCCCAGGGTCACTCAGCTAGTAAGTGTTGGAGGCTGGATTTGAACTCAGGTCCTCTTGACTCCAGGGTCAATGCTCTATCCACTGAGCCACCTAGCTGCCCTGCTTCCTCATTTCTTCTTGACTCTACTACTGTAATAATTTCATAACTAGTGGTTTCTTCCTGCCTCCAGTGTCTCTTCTGTCCAATCCATTCTGTACCGACTGGCAGAGCAATCTTCCTAATACTGCTCCAATCACATTACTTCCCTCCTCAAACCCCTCAGTGACTCCTCTATAAAGTAAAACTCCCAGTTCTGGAATCCAAGGTCCAATCTATTGGTACAGCCTTCCCTTAGCTCCCTGAGCAGTTGGCAAAGGGGAATTTCAATACAGGAGAGAAGATGAGGACAGGAGGCACTGCTTATATGGGAAAAGGCCACGGTGAGGTCCCTGCACAGCATGAAGGTGCCAGGGTCCCCATGGAAGGGTACAGAGAGCCAAAGGAAAAAAATCACAATTTAACAAGAGATGGCCCTGACCCTACTCTTGGCTCACCCCCATATTTTCAAGAGAGGACCCACCAGACCCCAAGTCATCTCCTAGGGAGTCTGAATGATCAGTCCGCATGGAGTAAGTGTAAGGCCAAAATAGAGATCTCAAGGTCACAGACAGTGGAGGTAATGAGGCAGTAGTGCACCCAGTGGTAGGTAGATGCCCACTTCTAGCCTCCCCTCCCCACACACAAACACACATACCTGCAGTAATAATCATTCCATTTCCACGGTATTTAAACCTTTATTAAGCACATTCCTCCCAATAATCCTGTTCAGACAGGTAATGTGAGGGTAGTGATCCCCATTCACAGAGGACAACCCCGAGGTCTACTGAGGTTAACAGACTCGCCTGGAATCTCAAATCTAGAAAGTATCAGAGCTGAGATTTAAAACCAGGTGTCCTAACTCTGAGGCCAGTGCCCTCCTCCCCCACACCAGAGATGTCAAACACGCCACCCCAAAGCATGGAACCAGAATACATTATGGTTGGGACATAGTTAACAAAATAAATAAAAATGTAATAAAACATAGATAACATTACGTTTTAAAACCAGCCCACAGAGATCCTTATGCACCAATTAAAGGCTCTTGTTGCTATTTGAATCTGACACCACTGCGCTTGTCTCTCCAAATCCTATCAAATCCCTCAGTGTCCATCCCTGACTCTGTTTCCTCCAGGAAGCATTCCCAGACCACCTCAGGCCAGTGAACTCTCTTCCTTAGGGAACTGTAACACCTCATCTGGCATGAACCACACATAGGAACTGACATCTCTCTAGCACTTTATGGTCCACAAAAAGCTTCCCCTTTGTGTCACCACACTTGATCCTCACTATTTCGTGAGATGGGAAATGCAGACATTTACCTTCCCATTTTACAGTTGAGAAAAGTGAGGTCTAGACCAAGGGAAGTTACTTGCCCAAGATCACAAAGCTAGCAAGTGGCAGAGAAGGAGGCTCCAAGCCAGATTTCCTGATGCCTGGTCCCATTTCAACAGTTTTATGCTATAAGTTATCTTTGCATGTGTGAGATTCTGGAGTGTGTGCAATGCCTAACCAGGCTAGGAGCTCCATCTCAATATCCAAGGGGAGCCCAGAACAGGACCATGTACTTGGGGGCATCCACATAGACAGACTGGAACGAATGAATGAAGGAATGAATGAAGGACTGAAGGAATGAATGAAGGACTGAAGGAAGGAAGGAAGGAAGGAAGGAAGGAAGGAAGGAAGGAATACATGTAGATCAGTGAAGAGCAGCACTACCCAGCCATGGGCCCAGATGTGGCTCTTCATAGGCACTCCAGGCTCCACATCTGGGCCAGTGGCAAAGCCCCAGGATGGAGTGAACAGACACTGGGGAAGGTAGGGGCACAGCTGCTTCGAGGGATATCTCTACTAAGCAAAGGCAAGGAAGGGTGAAGGGAGCTGAGAAGGATGGGCACTGAGACTAAAAGGCTTAGGAACTGATGCTGGGGGACATCCCATGGCCAAAGCTGGCACAATTCCTGTGATCCGCTGTGGCAGCAGCAGAGCTGGAGGAGCAGTCTGTTTGAGGAGGAAGAAGGGGAAATCCACTAAGAAAGGGAGAGAGAACACAGGTGTGGGAGAGAACGGGGGCTTTGGAGTGAGATAGGCTAGTGAAGGTAAGTGTGGGGAGGTCCTGTTTCCCTGCCCCTCACGTGCCTATTCTGCATTTGCCTGCATGTGGACAAGCACCTGCCAGGAAACAGAAAGGGTTGAACTCTCCCCACTAACTACCAGCTGGGTAACCTTAGGTAAGTCAAGTCCCACCCCCAGCCTCATTTTCCTCAGCCATAAAAAAGAACATAATAATACTTTCACTCCTTACTTCACAGGATCCGGTAAAGAAATTGGTATAATGGAAAGAACATCATTTGGGGGGGTCAAAGAACCCGGGTAGGAATCCACTTTGTCACTTTCCAGCTGTGTGGTCTCTAGTGAGTCATTTCTCCTCAATGAGACTTAGTTTCCTCAGCTATCAAATGACAGGGTTGGACCATCTAGATCAAGGCTTCTTAACCTAGATTGTGTCCCAGATCCCTGGAGCAGTGTCTGCTGAAGGCTATGGTTAAGCCCTTTTTCAGAAGCATGAGATAAAATCCCCAGGATTACAAAGAAAATCGATTAGATTGAAGCAGCCATTAAAATATGAGAAAATCAAGCTGAGCAGGACCCCAACTTTTGGGTGTCAAGCCCCTTCCCACTCTTTAGGGTCCCCCCAAAGAGCTCTTGCTTTTGTGGGTTATATCTCAATGTTTGTATCTTGGACCCCTGAAAGGGCCCAGGACCACACTTTGAGAAGCACTGATGGAGATGACCCAGGGTCTCCCAGAGCTCTGAGGGTGTGAACCTAAGCTTCCCTGGGCAAACTCTGCAGTGCTCCAGGAGGGGCAGCTCGAGGGTGATGCTGAATTTCTCCATGCACGGATAGAGACACACACAGCAACGTGTGGAGATCATATACACAAGCATGCGTGCACACATCCGTCAACGTGGATGCCCCCAGGAGCCCACACCAGGGCGTGTGCCTAGAGTCGTGGCATCTTGTGTTTATAGCTCCCTGGCCCCCCTTGCACAACAAGGCCTCTGCTCCGCTTGGCTGTTGGGAAGGAGCAGGTGGTGCATATGCTTCCTGTCTCCTGGTTCAGTTTCCTCCTTTGTAAAGGGAGGGGCTGAACTCAGTAGTTCCCAAGTCCCCTGCACCCTCTGAAACTCTGTCATTCCCATATTTATGTAGCCCATGAGCAATATCTTCCACAGAGAAATCTGGAGATGTTCAGAGATGCACACCCATCCAAATGGCATTGACAGGGACACAGAGTCACTGACACCCAGTGAAATTCACGGGGACAGACAGACACTCAAAGCAACACGGATACTTGCAGGTAGGTGCCCTCGAAGAGACTCACTCAAGCACACAGACCTAGACACACAGACATACACTCACCTAGCGACACACCAAGGACACAAGGTCTCCCCCTTCCTTCCTCCGTCCTCCCCCATGGGAGCACCCACTCCCCCAAGTGCAACCTTTTCATTTCCCCTGTCAGCTCACACACATTGACAGAGGCCAAGCTGGGGGTACTGGCTGAGATCCAGGATTCCCAGTCAGACCTTCTACCTGAATGAATCCCCATGCTCCTTCCTACCCACCTGCATGAAGGCTCCGAGGACCCGTCCCCTTCTGCTGACCTGAACAACCCCTGCCCACCAAGCCCCCATCTCTGCCACTGGCCCCAGAGTTACCTGGACCCCCATCCCCCAGGCCGGCTCCATGGAGTGCGGTGGGCACCAGTGGCTCTGAGAAGTGTCCATGAAGCAGAGCTCAGCTCTGGGGTAGGAGCCAGAAAGGCGGGGAGACAAGAAAGGGAGAGTGGGGCACTGCCTCTGAGAGGAGATTAGGTCTTGTGCAAAGGGGAAGCAAGTCTCACACATGTAGGCCTCATATCCCAGCTACCCCTACCCCCCCCCAACCCCCGCCCTCACCGGGCTGGTGGCAGGAAACGCAGAGTCAGGGTTGGGGAGAGAGTCAGCTTCCTCTCTGGGGGAGGGGGCCGGGGCCCCAGACCGCAGGGGATGGGGAGGAGGGAAGGGGGTGCACTTAGGAAAGGCCTCCCCAAACTGTGAAACTCAGGAGGCATCCTCCCCTTTCCCTGTTCTTTTTCCCAACATGCCCTGCACTGCCCTGTCTGGGGGTGTATGTGGGAGGGGGGATATAAGCTTCCTGATCATCCCAGGGTCTTTAGGGGGAGGAGTAACAAGTAGAATTTATGAGCTGAGGGGAGGGCATCAAAAGAGCCAGTTTGGGGGGATAGAAAGAGCCAGGTTCAATCTCCTCTCTGCTATTGACTGTGTATTGCTCAGTCACTAGACACAGACGGGCTCCATCCATCAGAGAGAGTGAGGCTGGTGACTCTGCACAGCCCTGCCTACTTAAATCCAATTCACTGCAAGTCATGACATCACCTCCCGATGCCATGGTCCTCTTTGAAAATGAACTACAGAGGCAGCTAGGTGGCGCAGTGGATAAAGCACTGGCCCGGGATTCAGGAGAACCTGAGTTCAAATCTGACCTCGGACACTTGACACTTACTAGCTGTGTGACCCTGGGCAAATCACAAAGAAACAAAGAAAGAAAAAAGAGAGAATGAACTACAACCAATTGACCTTCAGCAAGTCAATGAACCTCTGAGTCTCAGTTGATTCAGCTCTAAAATGAGGAAGGTGGGCCAGGTAAACTCTCAAGAGAGACAACATGGTGCAGTGCTGGATATGGAATTGAGGAAGGGGACCTGGGTTCAAATCCTGATTCTGCCTGGCTGAACCTGGACAAGTCATTTCACTTCTCTTGACCCCGGTTTTTTCAACTGTAAAATGTGGGAGTTGGAATAGATGACCTTGAAGTTTCCTTCCATCTCTCAATATGATTCTTTGATTTTTTAAGTCCCTACCAGCGAGGTGGTACAGTGGATGGAGCTCTGTGCCTGGAATCAGGAAGACCTGAGTTCAAATCCACCCTCAGAACCTTACCGGCGATATGACCTTGGGCAAGTCATTTTACCCTGCTTGCCTCAGTTTCCTCATCTGTAAAATGTGCTGGAGAAGGTAACGGCAAACCGCTATAGTATCTCTGCCAAGAAAACCCCAAATGGGGTCACGAAGAGTCAGACATGACTAAAATGACTGAACAACAACTATGGCATTCTATGGTTTTATGGAGGGGGTGAGGTGGGAGGATGGGCTGGAGGTAAGAGGGAATGAGCCTGAGAGGAAGCAACCACAGGGTGTGCATTAGTAGTGATGTCTCTGACTGAGGGATGGAAAGAGTAGAATCTACAAGAGGGAAGGAAGTCAGGGCACCCAAGTAGAAGGGCCCCTGCAGCAAGGATGGGGAACAGAGGACACCCCTACCATTTGCAGGGCTTCCCAGTGCTATCACTTTGAGGGATTAGCTTCCCCTAGACATGGTGTGTGTTCTTACTTTGGACCATCATACCTGCAAGGGACCTTAGAACACAGGCTGTCTGAGCTAGAAGGGACACAATGGATCCAGTGTTGGTTCTGAGTTCAAATCGAGCCTCAGAAACTTACTACCTAGTGTGACCCTGGGCAAGTCACTTAACACATATCAGCCTCAGTTTCTTCATCTATAAAACAGGAATAGTAATAGCACCTACCTCACAGAGTAGTTGTGAGGATAAAAATAAGATAATATTTGCAATGTGTTTTGCAAAGCTCAAAGCACTAGGCAAATGCTAGCTGCTATTATTATTATTATTGTTGTTGTTGTTATTGTTATTAACTATTATTATTACTATTCGTCTAACTCCCTCATCTTAAGGAGGAAAAAACTTAAGCCCAGAAAAGGAAGTGAATTGCTTAAGGTCAAATAGTCACAGCCTAGTTGGGAGGGAAACCCAGCTCTCCTGACTTCGTAAAGAAAATATTCTTCCCATGACCTCACGGCTGCCTCTCTTACCTTCCTCTCTCCTCCCAAAAGGGCTGCAACTGCTCCCTGCTTCCCTCCAGTCATGGGAAAGGAAAATATCTTTCCCCTTATCTCTCACAAGTCTTTGCTGCCACAAAAACACTTTCCTCAGAAATTGTTTTCCCCACCTCCCACCCCCGAGCCCACAAAGATTAGGGAAAAGTTTGTAGCTTCATGATTCAGAAGAACATCATAGTCCAACCAAGTGAGTGTCGCTGCGACACAGCTTCTGGCTCCGGGTTGAGATGACAGAGATGCACATCGACAACCACACCACACATTCACCCCTAACCAGAACGCATGGCTGCCCCCATGCATTTATGTGCACAAGATACTTACACACATCATTCATGACTTACTCCCTATCGACCCATAGATAGATCATCCCCATAGATACATACATGTCCTCATACTATCAGTGGCTCCCATTTCTGCAGCACAACAGCCTTGTGAGAGGAGTTTCATCTCTATTTTTACAGGTGAAGAAACCCAGGCTCAGTGATGGGAAAGGAATTGCCCAAGATCTCTCTGCTAAGAAAAGAACTGGGGTTTCCTGATCCCAAGCCCAGAACTCCTTCCATTGCGCCACCATATTGACAAAGTGCTTTCCCGGCTGGGCATGGTGGCCCATGCCTGTAATCCTCGCTCCTGGGGAGCCGGAGGCTGGTGGCTCACTTACACTTGGGACTTCACAGCTGCCACAGGGCTAAAGTCAATCAGGAGTCCATACAAAGTCTTCCACCAATGTGGGGAGTCCCCCAGGAACAGGGGAGGGGGAGGGGTAAAGAGAGTCAGCAGGCCGCCTAAAAAGGGGGAGCTATCCCAGGTCATGTAGATGAGTAGTGGGATTGGGCCTGTGAGTGGTCACTGACCTTCCAAACCTGAATTAGATAAAGGAACTCAGTCTCAGAAGACAGAACAAAGTCCTTTCTTTATAAAAAGTTCGTGAGGTTGGTAGTGTATATATTATCACTATTGTCATTACACAAATAAAGAACTCAGAAAACTCAGAAAAGGCTACATTCACCAAACCAGCAAGCCAGAGGGACCTTAGAGGCCATCTAGCCCAGGAAGTCTTAACCTGGAGTTCAGAGATCCTGGTGGAGGCCATTGATAGATTTCAGAAGGGCTGAAAACTCTGGATGGCAAAAAAAAAGGGTGGGGGGGGTTTACTTTCATTAATCTCTGATTTAGCATTTCCTTCAATTATTTTAAAACTTGACTCTAAAAAGGAGTCCATAAGTTTCACCAAAGGAGTCTGTGACATACAAAAAGGTTAAGAACCCCTGATTCTAGCCCAACCCCCTCATTTCACAGATGAGGGAACTAGGAACCAGGAAGATACATGACTCACCCAAGATCACACAGTCAATAACTGCTGGAGTCAGAACTCAAGCTCAGACTTTCTGACTTTAAGTTAAAGTTCTTTCTCTTATAAGGTATGGTCTCTTGTTCATATGATGTATATGATGTATATAAACAGGCACATACACATATGTGCCGGTAGGTACACGCACCCTCACACGAAACACCTCTACTACCTTCCAAGCTGTCACCCACCCCAGTAGGGCCTGTCTGACAGCTCAAGCTTGAGTCAACGGGTGGGACTGGGTGCCTGGGTGAGGTAGTTGGCCTCTGTGCCCCGAGCATCCCAACCCAGCCTCTCTCACCACACTGACTGGCTTGCCCCATCTTCCCTGGGCCCCCACTAAGCACTGATATAAACCTGCTTCCACTGGAATTTTCTTGGGCTAAACACCACTCACCCATTCTACCCCCCTAGGGAACCAAAATCCTGTCACGTGCCCATCGTGAGGGAAACCAGGAGGTAATCTACATACCACATCATCATCTCTCCACCCTGATTTCCTGTCTGGTCAGTATGAGGCATCGTGGGATAGTGGAAAGAGTCCCAGATGGGACTTTCATCATACTATTGAGCTCAATAGCTAATGAGTCCTTGGCAAGTCATGTTCCCTACCCCCTACCCCATCCTCAGTTTCCATAAGTATAAAATGAGAGGGTCAGGTGTTAGGATTTTCAAACCTCTTCTTATTCTGATATTCTACATCCTAAGGGCCATTCCAACTCTGACATTCTGTTTTATAGGAACATTCTGTGTTTACAGGATCAAATGAGAAAA
This sequence comes from Dromiciops gliroides, assembly GCF_019393635.1. Taxonomy (NCBI): domain Eukaryota; kingdom Metazoa; phylum Chordata; class Mammalia; order Microbiotheria; family Microbiotheriidae; genus Dromiciops; species Dromiciops gliroides. The sequence goes on from NC_057861.1 coordinate 668,903,261, forward strand.
TTATGGGCAGAGGGAGTAGGGGGGGGCAGGCTAACTCAGGGAAAAAGGGATATGAAAAAAAAAGATGTCTTGGAAGAAGCTAGGTGTGCCAAGATGTAGCAGTGAGGAGGTAGCATATTCCAGATGTGGGGATGCAGCTGTGCAGGAGATGGAATGCCACGTTTGGAGAACATCTAGTGGGCCAGTATGCACAAAAAGTGCATGAAAGTATATGAAATAAACACGGAAAGTTATGTGGGAGGCAAATTGGGGACAACTTTAAATACCAGACTAAGAATTCTGTATTTTATCTTCAAGGAAGTAGGAAGCCACTCAAGTCCTGTGAATGGGAGATAAGATAGTCAGATCTGTGTTTTGGGGAATATTAATTTGGCAGGTGTAAAGGATGGCTTGGGGGGAACATGGTGGGAGAGTAGATGCAGAAACACTAATTAGGACACTTGCAATAGGGTAGGCAGGGAGGTTAGGAGGGTAGAGCCTGTGACTGGAGAGAAGGAGCCGGATGCAGGAAATGGTGTGGAGGAGAGATAGACACAACAAGGTTTGGAGCCTGGGTTACCAAGAGGAGGACAATAACAGTAACAACAACAGGATTGATGTATCACTTTAAGGTTTGCAAAGTACTTTCTACACATTATTTCATTTGCTCTCAAGAACAGTGGTGCCATCAATAGAAATGGGGAAGTTAGGAGGAAAGGTGGATTTGGGGAAGATCATGAATTCAATTTTAGCCATGCTGAGTGTGAACTACCGCTAAAACATCCAGGCAGAAATGTCCACTAAGCAGAGCTGGGTATAAAAACCAGGGAGTCATCTGCCTGAAGATAAAAATTGAACAATGGGAGCTGATGAGATTGGCAAGTAGTTATACAGAGAGAAGAGGAAAAAATACCCAGGACAAACCGTTCCACACTCTATGTTCTAAGGTTTATTTCATCCCTGAAATGCCACAATCTATGAATGAATGAATGCATTTATTAAGCACTTACTGTGTGCAAAGAACTTTATTAAGTGCTAGGGAAGCAGAGAAGCAAGACAGTCCCTCTTCTCAAGGAGCTGAAATTCTAATAGGAGAGACAATCCCTAAAAAGTTTTAATGGTAACTCAAATGGAAAGGTCCCATGATCCTTAGGGCACAGAGGTAAGGTTATGTGTCCTCTTTAATGCTCTTTCCACTGATAAAATCACATCTGTTTCTGGTTTTGGACCACTTGTTGAGACACAGTACCCAGAGAAAAGTTGCCAGATTTCCTCTCCACAGAGGTTGCTTCTAGGCTTGAAGGTTGTGGGGGACTGGGCTAGTAGCAAGAACGGTGGTTTGAAGGGTGCTGCCATTCCAGCGGCTCTTGGGCTTACCTGACCAATGGTGGCATTCGGTAAGCAGTTAGTGTGGGGGTAGTGAGCAAGGTGGGTCCTTCCTTTGTGTACTGTGATTTCTTCCCTTAATGATGGCTTTGAGGCCTGGAATGAAAGGCGATGGCACTGCTATTCCCAAGGCTCTTGGGTTCAGAGACCTGGGTAATCTCCATGGTGATGTGAAAGTGGTGGTCTAGGTGATAGGATGGTCTGACTTGCCCTACTGTCTCCTGATTCTATGTTGTGAAGTCCCTTTAAGCTCTTTATGATTTTGGGGGGGGGCAGGGCAACGGGGGTTAAGTGACTTGCCCAGGGTCACACAGCTAGTAAGTGTCAAGTGTCTGAGGCAAGATTTGAATTCAGGTACTCCTGAATCCAGGGCAGGTGCTTTATCCACTGTGCCACCTAGCTGCCCCCATCTCTTTATGATTTGATAAGCTACAAGCCACTTTGTCCTACAGGGTATCATAAGGAAAAGTGTATAGAAACAGAAGGAGGCAAACTCAGAGGATGAATGATCCACTTGTTGGGTATTTTGGGGAGAAGATACCTATCTAGGTATGGATTAGATTGAGATGACCTCTGATGCCCCTTCCAAAATGGAAATTCTACAATTCTGTGAGTGGTCTATAAATACCAACTATTATTATAAATGTTGTTATTGTGATTATTATTAGATGATGATGCTGAAGTCTCTCCCTCTTGCTCATTTAGGCATTTCCTCCTGCTCCCCAATTCTCCAAACTCATAAGGTAAAGAGTTCCCTGTCAATGGAAGTCTTCAAATGAAGACTACGTTACAACTTGTCAGGAATATTATTTGCAACATGAGCTTCACAACTTCAGTGTCAGCCATAATGTCTCATGTCCCTCATCCACTATATCCAATCAGTTGCCAAGCTTTGTCATTTCTTACCTCCACAAAATCCATCCCACATATTTTTTCCGCTCCAACCTCATGACTATGACCCTTGTTCAGACCTTCATTGCCTCTAAACTCAGCTCTTGAAATAGCTTCCTGGAGGGGGCAGCTGGGTGGCACAGTGGATAAAGCACCAACCCTGGAGTCAGGAGGACCTGAGTTCAAATCCAGCCTCAGACACTTGACACTAGCTGTGTGACCCTGGGCAAGTCACTTAACCCTCATTGCTTTGCAAAAAAAAAAAAAACAAACACAAACAAACAAATAAACAAAAAGAAAAGAAAAGAAATAGCTTCCTGGGGCAGCTAGGTGGTAAAGTGGATAAAGCACCAGCCCTGGATTCAGGAGGATATAAGTTCAAATCCAGCCCCAGACACTTGACACTTATGTGACCCTGGGCAAGTCACTTAACCCTCATTGCCTTGCAAAAAAAAGAAAAAAGAAAAAAGAAAAAAGAAAAAAGAAAAAAAGAAATAGCTTCCTAATTGTTCTCCCTCCCTCCTCAACCATCCTCCATCTAGCTGCTGAAGTGATACTCCTAAAAGCACATGTCTAACTATGGCACTCTCATACTCGATAAACCCTGGTGGCTCCCTATCGACTCTAGATAAAATGCAAACTCCTCCTTTTGGCATTCAAAGCTGATCCCAATCTGGCCCCAATCTACCTTTCCAACTTTCTTACATATTACTTCTCTTCATGCACTCCTGACAAAGCCATGCGCTTGCTCACCTTCTCCCTCACCAATCCATTGGAACACATATCCCTTAACCTTTTTCTACCTAATTACATAAATAAATGGGAATATCTGCAGAAATATGGCAGTTTACAGTGGTTATGAACAGGAATAATGAAGACATCATAGGTTTCAACCAGCTAATTTTACATATACATACATACATATATGCAAAGCTTTCTATGGTCATAGACTAACTCTGACCCTAATCCAAGTTAAGGAAGTGTAATAGAGTAGAGAGAACACTGATTTGGAGTCAGAGAAGATGTTGGTTCAAATCTCACTTCTGCTACTCATTAGCTGTATGACTCTGGACAAGTTACTTCTTCCCCACTCTGTGTCTCAGTTTCCTCATCTGTGAAAGGAATCAGCTGCACTAAATGATCTTTAAGGTCCTTTCTCAGCCCTAAATCTTACAATTCTATGATCTTCTGTCACAAACAGATCCATTCCTCAGAGACAGACTGAACCCTAAGCCTTGTCACAGACTTAGCATAGGACCTGGTCATGGACTCAACCCAAAATGAGATAGGTTGACCCCTATCCCTGGTCACAGACTCATGACAACAACTAGTTACCCAGTGTTAGGTCCTTGATGAGCCCTTAACCTCATGTTTGGCTCACATGACAATTCAGTTTCTTTGGTGGTCAAAGAATTATGAACCCCTCTGTGCTGAAAGGTTCTGTAGGTGGTCTAATTCAACTCCCTCATTTTACAGATGAAGAAAATAGAGTCTAGAGAGCTAAACAACTTGCCCAAGGTCACACGGTCATTTAGTATAGACATATGTCGAGAGGCGTCATCCCCTTAAGGGATGGGGCCACAAAGGGAACATCTCCCATGTATCCTTTGGTCCTACTATCCAAGGCCTTCCAGGAGCTGAGCAACAATCTCTCACTGACCTCCAATGGCAAATCAGTAAATTTATCAACCTAAAAGAGATAGAACTCCTTCCTGAGCTAGCAAGAATGGAAGATAAGAAAATAATTTCCAAGATAGGAAATGGTCACTAGGGGTAGGGATGGCAAGGATAAGACCCTATTCTTTTTTCCTAGATTGGCCACCATTTCCCTCCTCCCAAAACACTACCTGGCCCTTTTCTGCTTCAGCGCCTTGTTTCATGTCACTACCTCTGCCTGAAATGCTTTTCCTCCCACAGAATCACAGAATTTCAGAGTTGAAAGTGTCCTCAGCAGGCAGTAAGTTCAACCTATCCTCAAAAAGGAATCCTCCCCTTAACACACGCAAGTAGTCATCCAGATGTTGCTTAAACACTTCCAGTGAAGGGGACTATAGTATTCCCCAAGGCTGCCCTGCTGAATAACTCTAATTGTTAGTAAATTGTCACTGATATCAAGTCTAAATTTCCTTCTTTGAAAAGTCTATACAAGGGCAGCTAGGTGGCACAGTGGATAAAGCACCAACCCTGGAGTCAGGAGGACCTGAGTTCAAATCCTGCCTCAGATACTTGACACTCACTAGCTGTGTGACCTTGGGCAAGTCACTTAACCCTCATTGCCCAACCCCCCCCCCAAAAAAGAAAAGTCTATACAGTGCTTGTAGACCAGTGTTCTGAGACCAAACAGAACAAGCCGAATGCTGCTTCTATGTGACAGCATTTCAAGCATTTGAAAATAGTTATGACATCCCCCCATGAGAATTCTAATCTCTAGGACCCTTCACCATTCTGTCTGTTCTCCAGCTTTTCAATGTCCTTCCTGAAATGTGGAGCCCATACCAATATGCTGTTGATGGAGCTGTGAATTGAATTGTGCTTAAGAAAAAAAGATAGGGAGAATTGGGAACTATAATGTCTATATCTTTAGACCCAGAGATCAAACTGCTAGGCATAGACCCCAAGGAGGTCAAAGACAGAAAGGAAGGTTGAAGATATGCTAAAATATCCACAACAGCATTTTGCATGGTAGCAAAAAATGAAAACTAAGTAGATGGGGAGGAAGGAGGGGAGGGGGAGAGGCCAGGAAAAAAAAAATCACAGTGTCTGGATCTAACAGAACTTTTTTTTTTTTTCGGGGCAATGAGGGTTAAATGACTTGCCCAAGGTCACACAACTAGTAAGTGTCAAGTGTCTGAGGCCGGATTTGAACTTAGGTGCTCCTGAATCCAGGGCCAATGCTTTATCCACTGTGCCACCTAGCTGCCCCTAACGGAACATTATTAAACCATAAAAACAAGTACAAAGAATTCAGAGAAGTATAGAAAGACATAGAAACTGAGGCATAGTGAAATGAACCAAGGTAAAAAAAAAACAGACAATAGCTATGATAATGTAAATAGAAAGATTAAGAAAATGAAATTGAGCTCTGTGTAATGAAAATGGGCAAGGTTGGCCCCAGAGAAGAGTTGAGAAAATGCAACTCCCTTGTTTCTGGAGGTAAGGGACCACAGGTAGGGATCAATGCATCTCCTCTAAGTCAGGGTTGTCCTGCTGGCTGCTTTTTATGAACACTATTTTTTCTTTCTTTTTAAAATTTTGGTACCATGTTTGGCTCACTGGAGAGGGGAGGGAGGAGGGCGGGAGATGTTCACAAAGGGGATACAAAAACAAAAGGTATCAATAAAGTATGAGAGGGGGCAGCTAGGTGGCGCAGTGGATAGAGCACTGGCTCTGGATTCAGGAAGACCTGAGTTCAAATCTGGTCTCAGACACTTAACACTTACTAGCTGTGTGACCCTGGGCAAGTCACTTAACCCCAAATGCCTCACCAAAAAAAAAAAAAAGTATGAGAATTTAATTTTAAAATAGCTTTGTAAAACCTGCAAAAGACCAACCAAACTCTGCTATGTAAAAGTGGTGCCTAGAACTGAACATAATCCTCCAGAGGTCATCTAGCTGAGTACAATGGGAGGCTCACCTCCTTGTTCCTAGAAGATGCCTGTCTTCATTCAGCCTTTGTTGCCTGCCACATCACACTGCTGATTCTTGTTGTGCAGGCTCTCCCACACCACTTATTCCAACTTTCCTGTTCCTTCAAGGCCCATCTCTGGCCCCACCTCCTCCAGGAAGCCTACCCTTACTCCTCCAGACCACACCAAACTCTCCCTCCTCATAAGTCCTAACTTCTAACACCCTACCTTTTCTTTCTCTTGTCTGTATCAGGTCTTCCCAACTAGACTCTACTCTCAGAGGCAGAGGCTGTCTCATTCCATAGCAGGGTCCCCAGAGCATGCTCCTGTCATTTTCCAGGCAGTTCTAAGTTCTTTGTAGAGATGGTTGGAACACTTGAAAGACTACTGCAACAGGGTCTTCCTATGGTGTAGTGACTAGATTAACATACCCAGATTTCCTGCACTGCTTTGTACTCTATATCTTATCTCCCACCTTGTCCCTTTGGCTTTTTTTACCCATCAACCCACAGCTAGACCACATCCAGAAGCTCTCTCTCAGATTTTGACTCTGATCACCCTTTCTTAGCTCCCACAAGGATTTCTAGGACCCTGATGACTGTCCTAACCACCATTCTCTGGATCCATCCTCTCTTTTTCCCTAACCCCTAACATAGTCTAGTATCCAACTCTGTCTTCACCTTCTTTTATTCAAACCAAAAGCAAAATTATTTAGTGCCTAAGAGGTTATTATGTGCAAAGATCTATACCAGGCACTGAGGATAGAAAGAGAAAACAAAAAAAAAACAGTTGTTGCCTGCAGTGAGCTTATATTCTACTGTACAATATGGCACAGTATTGGGGCATCTAGGTGGCACAGTGAATAGAGCACTGGCCCTGAAGTTGGGAGGGCCTGAATTCAAATCTCACCTCAGACACTTATTAGCTGTGGGACCCCAGGCAAGTCACTTAACCCCAATTGTCTTAAATCATTCAGGGTCATCTCCAGTCATCCTGATCATATATCTTGCCCCTGGACCCAGGTGGCTCCAGAGAAGAAAGTGAAGTTGGTGATGTTGCACAACCCTTCCTCATTTAAATCCAATTCATTGCAAGTCATGACATTTGTCATGGTCCTCTTTGAGAATGAGGGACAAACAACAACAATGGCACAATATAGCCTAAAATGTGGGGATGGCACACTGTAGATTTTCAATAAAGTGAAGGATAGGATGAGGCAGATTAGAATTAAATGAAGTAGCGGGCAGCTAGATGCCCCAGTGGATAAAGCGCCAGCTCTAGATTCAGGAGGACCTAAGTTCAAATAAGGCCTCAGACACTTGACACTTACTAGCTGTGTGACCCTGGGTAAGTTACTTAACCCTTATTGCCCTGCAGAAGAAGAAGAAGATGAAGAAGAAAAGAATTTAAACTAAGTGGTTTATTATGGTGGAAGAAAGCTGAATTAAATAGAATGCCTTAGAATGGATTGAAGTGGTTGGGCAAAATGGGATGAAGTAAAATAGGTAGTGAAGTAAGATCAAGATGTCAGTTTAAGTGCATTCATTTGCAGTAGAGGCAGAAGCGTGTTGGTAAATATTTAACAACCAGCTCTCTTGGAGGGAAAACATGTGCAAGACATACTTTTAAGTTTAATCTGAATTATTAATATCTTTCCATCACTTTCTTAAGTCTAGATAATCAACAAACCAATAAATCAAGCCCTGATTTTCAGCATTTGCTGATTTCTGACTCCAGCACACTCCTGAGTAAAGGGGACTGGGCTGGCTTGTGGGACCTTGGAGAAAAAAATCACTGAACCTCCCTTGGGTCTCAGCTATCTCATTTAGAAAATGAGGGGCGGGGCAGCTAGGTGGCACAGTGGTTAGAGCACCAGCCCTGGAGTCAGGAGTACCTGAGTTCAAATCCGGCCTCAGACACTTAACACTTACTAGCTGTGTGACCCTGGGCAAGTCACTTAACCCCAATTGCCTCGCTAAACAAAACAAAACAAAACAAAACAAAGTAAAATGAAGGGGTTAGGGGGCAGCTAGGTGGCGCAGTGGATAAAGCACTGGCCTTGGATTCAGGAGGACCTGAGTTCAAATCCGGCCTCAGACACTTGACACTTACTAGCTTGTGACCCTGGGCAAGTCACTTAACCCTCACTGCCCCAAAAAACAACAACAAAAAAGAAAATGACAGAGTTAGACTAATGGCCCCTGAATTTCCTTCCACCCCTACTTCTACGATTCTAGGAATGAGGGCGACTTTTTAGTTAACTGAGTGAAGTGTCTTGGAGTAGAACAGAGCGGGGCAAAATTGACTGGAATGAAGTTGAACATTGAATGGAGTGGAGTAGCATAAGTTCCAGGTCAAAGAGAACAAGCCCCAGGTAATGGGGTGACAGAAAATATAGGCTAGATGGCATCAAAGACAAACTGCTTAGTCACCAGTTTTCCGGCAGGTCAACTCCCTGAAGAGAGAGGAAAGTCCAATGTGGCATGTTCTACTTACTACTTGGGTTAGCCTTTGGGAGACAGATCAGATAAAGCTCCATAGAGAAGAGAAGACTGAGCCACTGACCAAGAAGAGGAGAGAAACCATTGCTGGGAGCAGGAAGAATCTGAGTCAAACAAGTATCCAAAGTCTTGAGTGAAGGATGGAATGAGATTCCCATCCCCCCACATCCCCAGCAATACCCTAACCAGGTGCCCCAAAACACAATCATACCATATAACTCTAATGGCACCCAACCAGGTAACAACACTGGGAACTTCCAATTCCATTTTCAGATAGTACTCCATAGCAGCACAGGTAGCCCCCAAAATATCATAGTTAAATAACACAAATCACAGGACTGCTCCCAGAATACACTCTAACATGGTATTCCTAGCATACACTGTAACTACCTCTAAGCAGGACACAATATAAACCCTGTAAACCAGGTATCCCAAACCCTAATCAAGCACTTTTAGCAGTATACTCTAACCTAGTACCCCCAACACACATATTACCCATTACCTCTAGTCACTTCAAATCCTGGAACCCCCAGCATAAACTATTAACAATACTTTAACCGCCGTATAGAACTGCCAGAAAGGCAGTACCCATTATATCTAGATCTGACACACTATAAGCAGCTCCCCCTGGAGTCATGTCCTAACCAGGTACTACAAGCACACCATATCTAGATAACACATGATCATACCCTATCCAGTCAGCCCCACTGACATCCTAACATGGTACCCTTAGCAGTGCCACCCCAGCCACCCACATGAACAGCGTAATCACTGCACACCCTCCCAGGATCACAGTTCATAGTCAGTCACTAGAAACCCCAGGCTTTGCTGTCCCCATTACATCTTCTGCCTTGTCCCAGTTTCCCCCAAGGGGAAACTCTGTATCCATCTCCTTCCTTCCAAAGAAGGTTGGGAGGGATGCCTGGAATGTGGGTGTCTGAGCTTCCTTCCCTCCCCCCTCCCCACACTTCCACCTCAGTCTCACCTCCATGTCCTGGGTGTCCACAGGGCCTGAATGTCCTTGCCTCAGAGGCCTGTCTTTCCAATTCAAACCCAGCCGAGGCTCCTCATCCACTGCCTGGGGGCTCCTCCCATCATCAGGGCAAGGGAAAGGGGTCAGGCAGGAGGTGGCGAGCATGAGAAGTGATGTGTCTCCCTCCCCTACACACACACACAAACACACACCGGTGCCCACCACCAGCTGCTGTTCAGGCCACCTCCCTCTAGCTATTGCTTGGGAGCGGTAGAGGAAATGAGGAAACCTGCTTTCTCCCACACCCCATGCAGGCTGGCCTAGCCTCCCGCCCTACCTCGGGGGAGGAGGCCTGGCCTGGGGTGAGGGGGAGCAGGACAGGTATGCCCGCCTACCTCCTCCTCCCCTTCTCACCCTTGGGGGGCTGGGACACCTCCCCCCCCAACTTCAGGAGGGCCCTTGCTGTGGTGTCATCACTAGGCTCTGTCCAGTCTCGCCCAGAAAGCCGGAAAAACGGCTTAGGGCCCCGCCAAGGAGAGAACAGGAAGGGGAGAGATGGATGGAGACCCTGTTTCTCCACAAAAATACCCAGAAGGGTTGTATGAAAATGAATACAACTGATCACCTTGAATTCAGAAGACCTGGGTTGGAGTCTTCAGTTCTGATACCGGCCAAGTCATCTGACTCTGAGCCACAATTCTTCATTTGTGAAAATGGGGATTATAATCCTTGCCCTATCTATTTCATAGGACTGTCATGAAGAAAGTTCTGTAGAAACTAAAGTTACTATTCTTATTACTACTTCCTTCTACACCCCAAGCCTGTAGCCAATTCCATACCAACCATATCCCTGGCACAGTGTTTTTAGAATGATGCTCAGCTCCTCCTACTCCCTCTTAGCCCTCCACAAAGCACAGGAATAATGTCCCCCGCCCCATAAATTCCTTCATACCCAGAAGCAGCGTAGTCTACTGGGAAGAAGACAGGATTTGGAATCAGAGGTCCTAGGTTTGAATCCCTGTTCTGCTATTGTTAGCCATGTGACCTTGGCCAAGTCTCTTTCCTGTGCCTCAGTTTCCATATCTATAAAAATGAGATGGTTAGGTTAGATGATGTCTAAAGGTACTTTCTAACTTCAAATTCTATAATCTTATGATCAGGGGAAGAAGGACCATATAGCTCTGCTCCTCACTGACTCAGAGCAAGGACAGCACAGCTAAGCATACAAGTGGGGCCAAACAAGGAGGTCAAGGACTGGGAAGACAGATGGTCAGACCTCTAAGCCTAGAGATACCTCTGACCATCTGCCCAGAGGGGAATTCTGGACTAAAGACTCCAAAAAAGCAGTCCTACTGCGTGTGGTCCAGATCCAGGGATGTCCAGGGCATAGGATTAATGGGTAAGCCTGGATTCTCACAGTCATATACACAAATTCAGAGAGACACATACCTCATGCTAGACCCAGAAGGACACAGATGTTAGTCAGGAATACAGATAAGGTCAGACACAGGCAAAGACACAGAAAAATGCAAACGGTGCTGTATAGATGCAGAACACACGTGAAGACCAGATCATAGACCCTTACAAATCGTACATCTTCACTGACACAAATCTTGAGACAGCAGGAGGGACATACACAGGGCAAACACATCGTGTGAGGTCTGTCTCTCTGTGGACCACATATATACATACACTCATTCATTTAAAGTTATAGGAAAGCATAGTCATCTAGTGCAACCCCCTTATTATGTAATAGTCTGTAATAATAATGTCTAATAGTGTCTTCTCCACCTAATAGACTGGGAGCTTCATAAGGGCACAGGCTGCATATTATCTCAACCACATCTCTTTTCCCCAGTACTGAACACCAGCCATTAGTCCCAGGGGTTGCTCAAAAATTGTTTGTTAAATCAAAAACTTTATCCTTCCAATAAGTTTGCTCAGTCAATCAATAAGCATTTGTTAATAGACTACTATGTGCCAGGCACTGGGAATACAAAGAATGATGCTGATGTTCTAACAGGGGAGACAACAAATACATACGTATATACAGAGTAAATACAAATATATATAAAGTGGTCAGAGAAGGAGACCACTAGCAGTTGAATGTGTGTATGTGTGTGTATGTGTGTGTATGAGACAGAGAGAGAGAGAGAGGAGGAGGAAGGAAGGAGGGAGGGAGAAAGGGAGGTAGAGGGAGGGAGGGAGGGAGGGGAGAGAGAGAGAGAGATGGATAAAGTCAAGGCTTCAGTAAAAGTCAGTGCATGCGCTATGTTTTGAAAGAAAAAATAAAATCAAATAAAAAATGAAAGAAAAAAAGAAAGGTCTTTGATGAGGTAGAGTTTAGGATGAAGTGCATCCTAGGCAGGGGAATGGGTCATTCTAACCTTACATTCTTTTTTTTTTTTTTTTTGGCAGGGCAATGGGGGTTAAGTGACTTGCCCAAGGTCACACAGCCAGTAAGTGTCAAGTGTCTGAGGCCAGATTTGAACTCAGGAACTCTTGAATCCAGGGCCGGTGCTCTATCCACTGAGCCACCTAGCCGCCCCCGGAATGGGTCATTCTAAAGACATGGAGGCAAGAGATGGAATGCCATGTGTGAGAAGTAGTCAGTTTTCTAGATCACAGAGGACAGGACAGGGAGTAACATACAATGAGGCTAGATAATTGTTATAAGAGTTCAGAGATGGAAAAAAATTCTGTCATGTACGATTTTTTAAAAATTGTTGTGTACATACTAAAGTTTTGTGTGGATTTTGAGGAAAGGATGCTGAGTTCTGTTTTGGGTATGTTAAGTTTGAGATGTCTCCAAGATACCTATGTTGATATGTCCAATAGACAGGCAGTTGGGACTAAAGCTCAGGAGAGAAACTGGGCCCGGATATATAGGTTTATGAATCATCTAAATAGAGATGTTAATTAAACCCATAGAAGCCAAGTGACCAGTTGAGAGAGTGTAAATAGAGGAGAGAAGTGCACCCAGGGCAGAGCCTCGAGGAACATCTCAACTGTGGGGCTAGTCAGCAAAAAAGTCTGAGGAGAGGTCAAACAGGTGAGAAAAGAGAACCAGGAGAGAGGAGTATCATGAAATCCCAGAGAGAAGAGAGTGGCCAACAGTATCAAATGCAGCAGAGAGGTTAAGAAGGATGAAGACTGAGAAAATACTATCAGACTTGACAATCAAGAAACTGTTGGTAACTTTGGAGAAAGCAGCGTCAGTTGACTGATGTCAGATGCTAGATGGCAAAGGTTGAGGGAGAAATGAGAGAGAGGAAGTGGTGGTAACGAGTATAAACAGTTTTTCTAGGAGTTTGGTTGAAAAAGGGAGTACTATAAGACAACAGCTTGAACAGATTGGAGAATCTGATGAATTTTTTTAAAGGATTTATAAAGATAGTAGCAAAGGAGTCAGCAGATAGGGGGAAATTTAATATTAAAGGGGCAGGGATGACTGCGTTTGAAATCTACTGGAGAAGACAAGAGGAGGTGGGATCAGTCCACATGGAGAAAGTTTAACTTTAGCAAAGAGGTGGGCTATCTAATTATCACTGGTTAAAGAAAAGGGATAGAGTAGGAGATGATGTCAAGGTATCTAAGATGAAGAGAAGAGCAAGCTCATAATAAATGGCCCTTATTTTCTTAATAAAAAGGATGGGGACCATTCCACATGTAAACTTTGTATCCCCCCCAATGAGTTGGTCAATAAACATTTAAGTGCCTACTATGTGCTAGGCACTGTACTAAATGCTGGGGATACAAAAAGAGCCAAAAGTCGGTCCCTGCTCTCAAGGAACTCATAGTCTAATGGAGGAGATAACATGCAAACAACTAGGAACAAACAAGATATATGTGTGTGTATGTGTATGTGTATGTATGTATATATATATATATACACATATATTTATATACACATACACACACATATATACATATCTATATATATATATATATGTGATAAATTGGAGGTAATCAACAGAGGTAAGACACTAGAATTAAGGGTAATCAGGAATGAATTTTTATAGACTGCAGGACCTGAAGAAAGCCAAGTAGTAGGGATGAAATATTAATGTCTGTTGAGTTGTAAACTGACCTCAGTCTCTCCTGGTCTGTCATTAAAGACAGAGAATGGAATGACTAACTCTAACTCCAGGAGAAAAGGAGGGAAATTTGGAGAGTCCCCAAACTGATTCTCAGTTATTTTTCCACAGGAAGGTGACCCTTCTCCTCTCAGTTTTGCTCCTGACCTAACTCCTCACCAACTTTGGCCAGTCAAGCAATCAACAAGATCACTAGATCCTGAATACAGCTGACTTTCACAAGCCTTCCTTAAGTGTGTCCTCAGTGCAAAGTACCATGAGCCACACATAAACAGCAACTGCTATATGATAGGAAATGACACAGGATAAATATATTGGAAAAGTCCAAACCAAACCTTATGTGAAGTCCTAGCTCATTGTTGAGTAGCATTAGAGGGAATTAGGAAGGCTTCCTGGAGGTGATTACATTTGAGCTGGGCAGCAAAGGATGGGACAGACTGCAATAGGAAAAAGGGAGATAGGGAAGAACATTCCAGGAAGAGAGAAAAGCAGGAATAAAAACTCAGAAGCAAGAGAACATGGGGCACGTTCAGAGGAACAGAGTCATCTAGTTTGACTGGAGCATAAAATATATGAAGGGAGTAATATAGGAAGCCCTCACTAGAGGTTCCCAAGTGGATGTTGGATTGCCACTTACAAGGGATCCTAACAGAGGGGATCTATGTTCAGGTATGGTTTGGACTACACAGTCTCCACAGCCCCTTCCAACTCAGAACTATGATTCTATAAAATAGAGCTAGGAAAGATAAAACCCTGAGATTCAGGAGGACCTTGAATTGCAGGCAAGAAACCTTTACAATAGAGAATCACTGAAGGAATTTGAGCAGAGGAGTGATATGACTAGATCTGTGAACAAGAAAGAGTCCCTCAAAGGTTCAACATCAGTCTGGGAGCCTGTGAAGGATTATTTAGCTAAAAGGAGTGAAGAGAGTAAAAACTGTCAGCAGTCCCACCCACTCCAGAAAGCCTGCAATCACATCTCCCTTCTCCTCCCTGCAGGACCCACTATCTTCACTTCTCATTCTGACACTGAGCATACAATATGGAGTTCTCTGTTTCACTTGTGACTCATGCCTCCCAAAATATGTGGGAGCTCACTGAGGGCTTCGGTCACATCTGCTTCTTTTCCTCTCTCTCCCACGGGAGGGAGTATGGAGTAGTGGAAAAAATACTACCTAAGATCACTGAGTCAGAAGACCCATATTTACAACCTAGCTCTGACGCTTACTGCATTTGTGACCCTGAGCCAGTCATTTTGCCAGCATGTTTCCTATTACTCATCTACAAAATTCTAAAAATTCATTACTGAGCAAATGGTTTGTGAGTACTTTAAAAAACAACAACTTATGGGGTCAGCTAGGTGGCACAGTGGATAGAGCACCGGCCCTGGATTCAGGAGGGCCTGAGTTCAAATTCGGCCTCAGACACTTGATACTTACTTACTAGTTGTGTGACCCTGGGCAAGTCACTTAACCCTCATTGCCCTGCAAAAAATAAATAAATAACAACCCAGTGACAACCTAGGAGCCAACATATGTTCCTTCACTAAGGCCACGTCACACCAAATTAGCTATATCTCTTTTTTGAAAGGATACCAAACTAAATATATTTTGGACTAGCCTTATGATTTCCTTTGTTTAGAGCAGTGGTTTCAAATTCACACAGAAATGGGGGTCACTAATCTGAACATTAGTACAGTGAAATGGTGCAGTATATAGAATGCCAGGCCTGGAATCAGAAGACTCATCTTCCTGAGTTCAAATCTGGTCTCAGACACTTACTAGCTATGTGACCTTGGGCAAGTCATTTAACCCTCTTTGCCTCAGTTTCCTCATCTGTAAAATTAGCTAGAAAAGGAAATGGCAAACCATTCCAATATCTTTATCAAGAAAACACCAAATGGGGGGCAGCTAGGTGAGGCAGTAGGTAAAGCACCAGCCTTGAATTCAGGAGGACCTGAGTTCAAATCAGGCTTCAGACACTTGACACTTACTAGCTGTGTGACCCTGGGCAAATCACTTAACCCTCATTGGCCCAAAAAAAAAAGAAAGAAGGAAGGAAGGAAACACCAAATGAGATCACAAAGAGTTTGACACACCTGAACCACTACAAAAAATCTGTACATAAGGATCCTTGCCTATTGACAGCTTTAAAATGTCATGCTACCTGTTTATTGTCAAATATTTCTCAATTACATTTTTTTCTTTTTTTCTTTTTTTTAGTGAGGCAATTGGGGTTAAGTGACTTGCCCAGGGTCACACAGCTAGTAAGTGTCAAGTGTCTGAGGCCAGATTTGAACTCAGGTACTCCTGACTCCAGGGCCGGTGCTCTATCCACTTCGCCACCTAGCTGCCCCTCTCAATTACATTTTAATCTAATTCTAGCTGTACTCAGAAGCACACTGGGAGCTCTACAGGACACATTTTTTTACACCTCTAATCTAGAGAACTCTCAGTGAGGAAAATTCCTCTACCAACGTAGGTTGGCACCTGTTCTGAAATGGATAGTTGTTGACAGATTCCTGGAGCACTTTTCTTGGGTCTCAGAGACATTATATGTCAGAGGCAAGTCTTGAACCCAGGTCTTTCTGATTCTTTATCCACTGAACCATAATGCCTCTAGACTGGATAAATCAGGAAAATGTCAATGTGTCTTTATTTCAGCAAAGAATTTAACAATATATTTTATTATATTTTGTGGGTAAATATGAAGAAAAGTAGGCTGCATGAAAGTATAATTAGATAAATTCAGAAGAGTCTCAACTGCCCCCAGGGAGAGTTAATTGACAAACATATCAATAAATCAACCTGGGGGCAGCTAGGTGGAGCAGTGGATAGAGCGCTGGCCCTGGAGTCAGGAGGACCTGAGTTCAAATACAGCCTCAGACACTTAACATTTACTGACTGTGTGACCCTGGGCAAGTCACTTAACTCCAATTGCCTCACCAAAAAAAAAAAAAAAATCAACCTGGAGGAAAAGAATTTTCAGCCCAGTACACAAACTTAAAGCATTCTTTTCTTGTATGGTAAGGCACCCAAGCTCTCTCTCTGTGACTCTGTCCTGTGGAGCACTTACCAACAATTGGGCTGATGACAGAAAAGGCTGTTGATCAGGTCCTTTAATTAAATAATATATCCTCCCATGGCTTCTGCTCCTCCTACCCATCTGACCACTCCTCAACAGTTCAACACTCTAGTTTCACTCCTGTGTTCTCCAACACTCTCTCCTCTCCAGATACTTTCTGCCATACCAATCTCATTAATAACTATAACGTCAACTGTAATATATATAACTAGAATAACTATAACTACCTCTTCTATACAAATGACCCCCAAATTCAGTCCTGATTCTAATCTCTCTCCTGACCTCTAGGTTCTATCTTCAACATGTGTGTGTGTGTGTGTGTGTGTGTGTAAAACACTATAAGGAAAGCTAGGTGGCACAGTGGATAGAGCACTGGCCCTAAAGTTGGGAGGACCTGAATTCAAATCTCACCTCAGATACTTACTAGCTGTGTGACCCTGGGCAAGTCACTTAACCCCAATTGCCTTAAACCTCCAGTCATCCTGATATATATCTTGCCACTGGACCCAAATGGCTCTGGAGGAGAAAGTGAGGTTGGTTACCTTACACAGCCCTCCTTCACTTCCAATTCAGTGCAAGTCATGACATCACCCTGATGTCACGATCCTCTTCAGCAATGAAGGACAAACAACAACAACAACAAAATACTAATTCATCTATATAAACCCCCAAATTCAGCCCTAATTCAAATCTCTCTCCTGACCTTTAGGCCTATGAAGCATCTCTACCTGACCAACACCTCCAACTCAGCATGTCCTAAACCGAATTAATCATTGTCTGCACCCTTGAACATGCCCTTTCTCCCAGTATCCTTAATTCTGTTGATGGCCGTCACTCAGCTCTCTGACTCCTCCCTCCCCTGTCACATCCAATCAGCTGGTAAGCCTTATAAAATCTTACTTCTGAAATATTCTTGGCACGTTAACTCCTCTTGACTCTAGTTTAGGCTTCATTACAGCTTACATAAACCATTATAAGAGCCTCTTAACTAGTCTACTTGACTCCATTCTCATCCCTCTAATTCACCATCTTTCATATAGCAGCCAAAATAATCTTCACATACAGGTCTGACCATGTCACCCCCACTGGATCCTAAATGCCAATAGAATAAAACAAAATTCCTTAACATGGTAACACCCTCTCCCCCCGATTTCGTTACAACTTGTCTTTCCAGACATATTTCCCTCTACACAGTCTTTGTTTTAGCCAAACTGGACTCACTGCTCCCTGATCTCATCCTGTCCTCTCTTTCCTCTGTGAATTTCAGACTGTTCCCCAAGAACTGGATTGTGAGCCTTCTTTACCTAATGTTCGTTTTAATTAGTATTGATTAATTTCAGAAATTATAAAAAAGCAATCCTCTTCTTTCCAGGTCTATCTCAGGTGCCACCTTTCATGACGCCTTCTCTGATTCTACAGCTAAAAATGATCATTCCCTTCTTCAAATGTTTCTAATGCACTTTCGATTGATCTCTCCTTCACTTTTATTACAACCTATCTTGAAAGATACTGATGTGTTTATGTTTTATCATCCCTAGTAGACTGTAAGCTCCTTGAGGGCAGGAATAACTTTCTTTTCATCTTTTTATCCCCATCACTAAGCACAGAGCCTTGAATTTATTATTAAGCAAAGTAGATGCTTGGGGGCAGCTAGGTGGCGCAGTGGATAGAGCACCAGCCCTGGAGTCAGGAGGACCTGAGTTCAAATCCAACCTCAGACACTTGACACTTACTAGCTGTGTGACCCTGAGCAAGTCACTTAACCCCCATTGCCTGCAAAAAAAACAAAAACAAAACAAAACAAAGTAGATGCTTATTAAGTGTTTGTCGAGGAAGATGATAGTGATGAGGATTGATTGAGGAGGGGGATTAAATGAAGAATAAGAGGACTGATTAACAATGATAAAGATTGATGGATGATGATGATGATGGCAAAAACGTATAGTACTTACTTTGCTGGTGTACAGAATGTATACAGAAATCTATCTTATCAGTAAGTCTCCAAAGGAGGCCCACATTTGCTAGTAGTGCAATTTCTTGCAGTTTTGTACAGTATTTGAGTCTAGTGCATAAAATAGGTATGTTGAAAAATCAATAAAAGGAATAACTTCTAATGTGGAAAAAAATCCTAAGGCTCTCTAATAAATACTTAAACAGGGGCAGCTAGGTGGCGCAGTGGATAGAGCACTGGCCCTGGAGTCAGGAGGACCTGAGTTCAAATCTGGCCTCAGACACTTAACACTTACCAGCTGTGTGACCCTGGGCAAGTCACTTAACCCTAACTGCCTCACTAAAAAAAATTAAAATAAAATAAATAAATAAATACTTAAACACTTAAATACTCTTGCTAATGCTAAAAGAAGATTATGTAATAATGTCTAATGTAATCAGCTATTTACATTCATTTATCATTTATATGTCATTATACTCTGGGTATGGTTTGGAATTACTGTATATATATATTTTAGTGAGGCAATTGGGGTTAAGTGACTTGCCCAGGGTCACACAGCTAGTAAGTGTTAAGTATCTGAGGCCACATTTGAACTCAGATACTCCTGACTCCAGGGCCGGTGCTCTATCCACTGCGCTATCTAGCTGCCCATGGAATTACTGTATATATTACTAGTATATCCTCAGTTATGCAGCATAACACTCATTTTTACCTTCATACTGTCTTTGGTTAAATTAATATGAGATTTATGAATTATAGAAACTTATCATTTCAGAGACATAACTGACTCTTACCGTGAGCTTTAATGCAGGCCCTGGAGAGAATAGTAGAGGAGAGACCTGTACAGGGAAGTCCATGGTTTGCTTATGATGGCGACTATGTAGAGCACAATTGCTAGACACAGTCCAGTTCCTTCCTCTCTCCCTTGTAAAATAACCTAGTTTAACTTAACTTGTTTTTTCTTTTCTCTCATTCAGTCTAATGGCATGGTCAGAATCCATCCACCTGTGGCCTAGCACAATCACTGGCTGTCTCGAAAGACAGACTAGCTAGAATTTTAATTTTAGTGTAAGCACTGGGCTATTGTGAAGAAAATTCTTTGTCAGGTATAAGGTACTATATAAATGCTATCTACTACGGTTCTTGCAATAATCAACCCCATGGGCTTATTGTAAGGAAATCTCTCTTTAAAGTACTCTATAAATGTAATTTACTATAAAAAAAATGATGAGCAGGATTCTATCAGAAAGACCTGGAAGGACCTGCATGAGCTGATGCAAAGTGAAATGTGCTGTATACAAAATAACAGCAATATTGTGATATGATCTGCTGTGAATGACTCAGTTGTTTTCAGCAATGCGATGATCCAAGACAATTCTGAGGGTCTTATGAAAAATGCAATTCATCTGCAGAGAAAGAACTGATGGTATTTGAATACAGATCGAAGCATAATTTTTTTTTGTTAGCTCCTTTATCTGAAGTTTTGTTTTTGTCTGTTTTCTTTTACAACATGGCTAATGTGGAAATGTTTTTGCATGATTGCTCATGTATAGCTTATGCTGAATTGCTTGAGTTCTTGGGGTCGAGGGAGAAGTAGGGAGGAAGAGAATTTGGAACACAAAGTTTAAAAAAAACATTGATGTCAAAATTTGTATTTTACATGTAATTTGGAGAAAATAAAATTCTAAATATCAAGTGTTTGTTACTAAATTAAAGGCCTTCTTATGAAATCTACAAGTGATACAAATCAAAAAGAATTATTCATATTTTGGATGACAGAATCAGTATTCAAAATGATCTTAAGCCAAACTCTGGGCTGAAATCAACAAGAGGAAATATAACAAGAATAAATATAAAGTTCTTCCTTTAAATTTAAACCACCAGTATTGCAAGCTATATGAAAAAGACCCGGCAGCTTTATCCAAACAATCTCAAATACCTTGGTATGACCTGGCTACTAAAAAACAAAAGCAAATTTAATCTTAAATTCTATCAAGAGAAGGAACATACCTAGAATTAGACAGCAATCGTCCTGCTATCTGTCTAGTTTTGGGGTTTGGGGGGGGGTTTTGCAGGGCAATGGGGGTTAAGTGACTTGCCCAGGGTCACACAGCTACTAAGTGTCAAGTGTCTGAGGCCGGATTTGAACTCAGGTACTCCTGAATCCAGGGCTGGTGCTTTATCCACTGCGCCACCTAGCCACCCCCCTGCTATCTGTCTGGTCAGATCTCATCTAGGATGTTATGTCCAGTCCTTGGCCCCACATTTTAGGAAGGACTTCTTTTAACAAAGAGAAGTCTGTCCATACAAGGGTGACCAGGATGGTGTGGGCACTGAAAATGACACCATCCTAGTACTGGGTGAAGAAACTATAGAATATAAGACTTTGAGGGAGACATGATATAGCTACTGCTAACTTCTGAGGCACTATATATGAAAAGAGAGAACAGACTTGTTCTGCTTAGCTCAGGGTACAGAAAAGGAATAACAGATGGAAGACACAGGGAATGTAAATTTCAGCTCAAAATAAGGAAATACTTAAAAAAAAATAAACCTCAAGGGGCTGCTAGGTGGCACAGTGGATAAAGCACTGGCCCTGGATTCAGGAAGACCTGAGTTCAAATCCAGCCTCAGACATTTGACACTTACTAGCTGTGTGACCCTGGGCAAGTCACTTAACCCTCATTGCCCTGCAAAAAACAAAAACAAAACTATTTCATCTAACAAAGGACTGGGCCATTTCAAAAGGTAGTGAGCTCCCTACCCCCTGGAACTGCCAAAGAAGAGGCTGAATGTGATGATGCTTGAGCAGGAATTCAGGCATGAATTATGAGGTGGGATTATATAACCTCTAAGGTCTCTTCCAAGACTAAGGTGTGTGGATCTGATGCCCCAGATACTGGGGAGAGGGGAGCAGTTGCCCCAGGGGATGAAGGGAGAAGAAATTCGAATTGGATTAAGAAGCAAAGAGGTCACAAGTTAGGTCAAAGCTCCAGCCCTCAAAATGCTGGAATGTGCTTACTCCAAGGAAGTATGTGCATTCTCCTAATGAAACATCCAAGAAGAATGTCAGTGATTAACTCTGTGTGGGGTTTGGAGAAGGAAGATTTCTGTCTGGATCCAGGGGAAAAAAACCAGCTATGGATTCTAAGGCTTCAATGAAAAAAATAAAGGTGTCCTTCAGAATTTTAAGCAATTGGGGGAAGCTAGGTGGTGCAGTGGATAGAACACCAGCCTTGGAGTCAGGAGGACCTCAGTTCAAATCTGACCTCAAACACTGTGTCAAGCTGTGTGACCCTGGGCAAGTCACTTAACCTCAACTGCCTCCAAAAAAAAAAAAAAGAAGAATTTCAAGCAATTGAAGGAGGGGCCTCTTAAGCATTTCCTTTCTGTATGTGAGACACAAACCTCAGGCCCGCTTCTCCTAGGGTAAATGGGAGGAACTAGCTGTAAGGACTTGAGAATTCAATGACCTTTATCTCTTCCTCCCAGGCACCACAGAGCTCAGACACAAAAACAGAGGCTTCTAGAGTCCAGCATACTCTCTCTCACACACCTGCCAGGGATACAACGAATCTAAAGGGAGGAGTGGCAGAGACAATTGGGACCTTTCAGCTTGAAAGAAGCCTTCCTGGCCTCCATGACAACCTCCTGGAATTCACTCTCCCCCTGTCTCCATGGCAACTTTTAGGATTACCCTCCAGAGTCTCTATAGCAACCTCAGAACTCTCCTGCCTCTTTATCAGTTTCCATGGTAATCTCTAGAATTCTTCACTCTCTCCCAGAAACAGTTGTCATAGTAACCCTTGGGATTACCTGATCTCCCCCCACCCACCCCAAATGCTCAGCTTCAATCCCCACTCCTGGTATGAATGCCATGGTAACTCTTCCAAAGGGGGAAAGGGGAAAAGACCATCATGTAGGGTTTAGAACTGGAAGAGATTATCTGGCCCACACTTCCTCCTCATTTTACAAGTGAGGAAACTGAGGGGGCAGCTAGGTGGCACAGTGGATAGAGCACCAGCCCTGGAGTCAGGAGTACCTGAGTTCAAATCCGGCCTCAGACACTTAACAACTTACTAGCTGTGTGACCCTGGGCAAGTCACTTAACCCCAATTGCCTCACTAAAAACAAAAACAAAAACAAAAACAAAAAAAACAAATGAGGAAACTGAGGCCCAAAGAGGTTAAATCATCTTCTCAAGATGTCTTTGATGGAGCATTTTTTGGTCAGGACCAGGGCACCAAGGAGTCAAAGAACCAGTCTGTCAAAGCTGGAAGAGCCCTTAGTCTCACCCATGATTGTTATAGATGGAAACAATTGCAGTTTATATAGGGGAAATGACTTCCTAGGTAGCCTAGAGGATGAGCAGCAAGTCTGGTCCTCCAGACCAGTGTTAGGATTCTTTCACACCCTCCCCCCCCACACCCCCACCCCCACCCCCACCCCCCAGCCTCCTCCCACCTCCTGCCTCAGTAAGTGGCTTCCCCTTCACTCGGGTTCCTTACAGACATTCCCAAGCCCCTTCCATCTCCTCCCCCAGCCCCTCCCATAACCCGGTCAGAGATGCCCTAATCTCACATTTCATTGGAAGAGAAAAGGAGGTGTGGACATAAATGAACGTCAGAATTGTTGGGGCCTTAAAGACCATCTGAGCTACTGTCACAGACAGGCTGAGACTCAGAGTTTAAATGACCCTAAGGTCATACAGGTAGCAAGTTAAAAACCTGTTCAAATCATGGTTCTGCTATTTTTTACTTACGTGACCTTGGGTATACTACTTACCCTTCTGGGCATCAGACTCCTCATCTTATAAAATCAAAGAATTAGGGGCAGCTAGGTGGCGCAGTGCATAGAGCACCGGCCCTGGAGTCAGGAGGACCTGAGTTCAAATCCAGCCTCAGACACTTAACACTTACTAGCTGTGTGACCCTGGGCAAGTCACTTAACCCCAACTGCCTCACAAAAAAAAAAACAAAAAGAATTGGACTAGACTATCAAAGGCTTGCAAACCTAAGGTCCTATCCTAGTAGCAGATTTAGGGTTTGAACCGAAGTCATCTGCCTCCAAAAATGTATATGCTGCTCCCCCACCCCATTATGCCAGGTTTATGAGCCACCCTCAGCAAGAGGTGAACACCAGCCTTCACTTTGCATTTGGAAAGGCACCCAGAAGGATCCCCATCTACCCCCAAGGTATCTACCTAATTAGCCTCAAGCCTCCTCAAGCAGAAATACTCTCCTCCCCCCACCCCCAACTCAGTTAATCCCAGCAGAAGGCGCAGTTAAGATGCAAATGTGTTCCCCTAGAAAAGAGTAACACATTAACTTTGGATCCTTAACTGGGATCAAGGCCCTGAAAACAGGATAAGAAGGTTTTGGTTAGGCAACAGGTTGGGCTTTAAGATTGTTGGGTTTTTTGTTTGTTTGTTTTTATGAGGGGAGTGGAATCCACAAATGAGAAGGGTAGGGACCAGGCCACTGGCCTCAATACCCACCAACTGTCTCCTCCTCTTAGGCCTTAGTGCCCCCAGCATTGGAAAGGACCCCAAAATCATCTAGTCTTCTAGATAGCAAATACTCAGGACAAGTTATCATCTCTGCCTTTGCCTAGAAACTGTTCTTAGTGAGAATGAAGTCGTGGCTTCCCAAAGCTGTGTGTTTTGCTTTGGGACAATTTTATGTTTGGATTACTGGGTCTTCTCTGAGTTGGGAGCTTAAATATCATCTAATCCAGTGGTCAAAATCAAATAGAAATTGATTTAGAAAACGATTAACAGATTAACATTTCTCTATGTTGTATTATGGGAGCAGCTAGGTGGCACAAAGGATAAAGTGGATAAAGTGAGGCCTGGAGTCAAGAAGGCTCATCTTTCTGAGTTCAAATCTGGACTCAGACGATTACTAGCTCTGTGACCGGTTAAGTCACTTAACCCTGTCTGCCTCAGTTTCCTCATCTAGAAAATGAGCTGGAGAAGGAAATGAAAACTACTCCAGTGTCTTGCCGAGAAAACCCCAAATGGGGTCACAAAGAGTCAGACATGACTGAAAAACAACTGAAGAAATGTGGTTTTTATATATGTGTGTGTGTGTGTGTGTGTGTGTGTGTGTATGTGTATGTGTGTGTGTGTATATATGTATGTATATTTATTTTTGATTAAACATTTCCCAATTCTTTTTTTTTTTTTTTTGGTGAGGCAGTTGGGGTTAAGTGACTTGCTCAGGGTCACACAGCTAGTAAGTGTCAAGTGTCTGAGGTCAGATTTGAATTCAGGTCCTCCTGAATCCAGGGCCGGCGCTCTATCCACTGCGCCACCTAGCTGCCCCCCCCCAATTCATTTTAATCTGGTTCAGGCTATATTGGGGAATTCTGCGGCCTCATCTCTGTGAGTCTGACACCTTCCACCATCTAGTCCAACTTCCTTATTTTACATCTGAGGGAACAGACTTACAGAGAAAAGAGTAACTTGTCTGAGGTCACAAAGGTAGTACGGAGCAAGGCTGGAAATGGAGTAAAGGAGAATAAGGTAGGATTTCTGTGGGCAGAGGTTTGGCCAGGACCACTACAATGGAGTTCTCTCCTATCCTATGAGAGACCTCCTGACTCCACTAGCTTCCTTCAAACACTAAGGACTTTGGACCTCAAGTATCTCCTAGCAAAACTGGTCCTTCAGTTCCCAGTACAAGGAATGCCTGCCTAGTCATGTTCCTATCATATTCTATGATCTATCATTATCCATGATCATCAATGATCACAGAAGTTAGAGCTGAAAGGACCTTAGAGATGACCTAGTCAAGCTCCCTTCTTACAGAGAAACTAATCCCAAGTAGCTCCAAACTGGCTTGGCTAATATCACACAGCAGAGCTGGGATTCAAAGCCAAATTTTCTGCCTCCAATTTTTTAAAAAAATCCTCTTTCTTCCAGGTCTAGCTAAGGTCTCAAATCTTCCATGAAGCCTGCCCTGATTTCCACAGATCAAAGTGATCACTCCTTTCCTCTAAAGCACTTCTGTTAGTGCTCTCCCTCACCTAGATTACACTATTTTGCACTTTCATTTATACCCGGATCATCAGGTGACTGTCCCACAGTGTGTCTCCCCGCCCCCCCCCAACACATCTGCACACCTACTTCCCCTGCCATGTGGCTTCACGTTGTACTCTGGCCCCCACCTCAGGCACTTTCCGTGTAATAGATACTAGAGTTACTTTGTTTGCATCTCATTCTTCTTCCTACACAGGGAGTTCCATCTCATCTAAACTTTCTCTCTGTCCCAGCATGGAGTTCTTTATGCACAATAAAGCTGTTTGATGATTCTTAGTTGAACTAAAATTGAAGCCTCTGCAGCGTTTGACGTTTTCACACTTGGGATATTTCCTCATATAAACACAGAGTCATCGCTTGTCTCTCCCCATGGAGACAAAAGAACAGAAATAGAATACGTTGTGTAAAGTGCTTTGAGATCTCCAGCCAAAGAAACATGTTAATAGATACTATCCCACTCTTGTTGTTCCATATTTTTTCCCCAAAAAGGGAAATATGAGGATAAGATGGGCAAGAGAAAGCACGGCTTGCTTTTTCCAAGAAGTAACTGCCTCCCAGGGCACAAGATCAGGACAATGGCTACAAGATGTTTACCCCATCAAAAAAATTGAATTATCTCCATCGTGACCCTAACTCTGATGGGTGGTCTAACCATGGAGTGGATAAAGCACTGGCTCTGAGGACCTGAGTTCAAATCCGGCCTCAGACACTTGACACTTGGCTAGCTGTGTGACCCTGGGCAACTCACATAACCCCCATCGCCCCTCAAAAAAACAAAACAAAACAAAAAACAACAACAACAACAACAACAAAAACCCAACCATCCCAGCATGCCAGGACCCAGGCCTGAGCAAGCCCTTGTTAAGTTAAAAACATTCAGAAGCCACTCGACAGTACACAGAAAACTGGACTTGAAGTTAGGGGGACCTGGGTTCAAACTGAGGCTGAAGAATATTAAGTGACTTGCTCAGGGTCACATAGCTAGTATCTGAGCCAGGATTCAAACTCAGGTCTTACTCCCAGTCCAGTACTCTTACCACTACATCACCTAGGTGCCTCTCAATGAAATAACATACTTCTACAAAAACAAACAAAAAATGAATGAATAAATAAATGAACAAACAAACAAATAAATAAGAAAGAAAGAAAAATGCTAGTAGAGAGTATTAGCTCCTTGAGGGAAGAATCTAAGAAAATACAAACCACTCAATCATTCTTTGCTTCAGGGAGTTGAACTAGCATTAGACAATGGTGTTGGGAGCTGAATAGTGACTTGTTTTTATGTAATGTTGGGTCTGCCATATGCTCCCTCTTTAGCTCCTTCACACTTGGCCACCTGCTCTGTCCCTGGAAAGGTAGGCTCCTCTCTTGGGAACAAGAACCTGATATCTCCCTTAGTGCCCTCCCCACCCCTTCCCAAACCTCTTGCCCACATCTCTCAACCTTCATGACTGGGAAGTCCTTCCTAACATCTAACTTCAACCTATCTTGCTGCCTGGGAATAGTAATATGTCTCTTCTCCCTCAGCTTCAAGGTCTATATGTTCTCTTCGCTCTCTTTCTAACTCTCTGGTAGTATGGTACGATGGAAAGAACAGTGGCTTTGAAGGCAGAGGGTCTGAGTTCTAATCCCCAGTTCTGTCATTTGCTCTTTGTATGACTTCGGCAAATCATTTCAGCTCTCTGAGCATGGTGCCTCATCTATAAAATGAAGAAGTTACTTTATTTTGCCTTTCCTATTTTTATTTTTTTCTCTCTTATTTTATTTTTCCCCAATTACATGTAAAAAAATTAGCATTCATGGGGGGGGGGCGGCGTGGGGTAATGAGGGTTAAGTGATTTGCCCAGGGTCACACAGCTAATAAGTGTCAAGTGTCTGAGACCGGATTTGAAATCAGGTCCTCCTGAATCCAGGGCCAGTGCTTTATCCACTGAATTCATTTTTTGAAATTTTGAGTTCTAAATTATTTTCCTCCCTTCCTACCCTAACCCTTCCTTCAGAAGGCAATTTGACATAGATTACACATGTACAGTCATGCAAAACATATTTCCATATTTGGCATGTTGCTCAAGAAAATAGACTGGGGGCAGCTAGGTGGCACAGTGGATAAAGCACTGGCCCTGGATTCAGGAGTACCTGAGTTCAAATCCAGTCTCAGACACTTGACACTTACTAGCTGTGTGACCCTGGGCAAGTCACTTAACCCCCATTGCCCTGCAAAAAATGAAAAAAGAAAAAGAAAAGAAAAGAAAAAGGAAATAGACAAAAAACAAGAAAAAGAAAGAAAGTTTAAAAAGAAGAAGAAGTATGCTTTTATCTGCATTCAGACTCCATCAGTTCTTTCTCTGGAGGTAGATGGCATTTTTCATCAAGAGTCCTTCAGAACTGTCTTGGGTCATTGTATTGTTGAGAATAGCTGTCTTTCACAGTTATTTATCATGCAGTATTGCTGTTACTATGAGCAATGTTCTCTTGGTTCTGATCATTTCACTTTGTATCAGTTCATATAAATCTTCAAGGGATTATTTTAGATAGCCTTTTAAAATACCTTTGAAATTTAAACCTGTGATCCTTCAATGACCCATGACCAATCCATTTTCTCTTCTGGATTTCTTAATGTGGGTGCCACCCAAAAGTCTACATTTGGCCCTCTTCAATTCAACAATGATTCATCAAGGCAACATTGTACACGTTCTGTATGTGTGTGCATGCACACACACACATACACACACACACACACAGAGTTTCCCTGCCTTCAAGTAGCTTACATTCTGTTTTTTTTTTTCCCTTGGGAGGAGGAGCAAGCAGAGAACAACATGTACCTTTACATACAAGATAAATACTAAGTAATTTGGGGAGGGGTGGTAAGATCATCAACTCCATGCTTTTGCAGTCTATTCCCCATACTTAGAATATACTCCTTCCTTGCTTTCAATTCTCAGAATCCCTTGTTTCCTTCAAAACTCAGTTCAAGAACCTGATTCCTCTAGCAGCTATGTCCCCCCTTTAAAACTACCTTATATTTATTTTATATATACTTATGTGCGTATATGATATATCCTCCAGTAGAAAGTAAGCTCTTCAATTTGTAACTATGCCCAAAGAGCTATACCACTACTAGGTCTGTATCCCAAAGAGATCATAAAAGAGGGCAATGGGGCAATGGGGAAAAGACCCACATGTACAAAAATATTTATATAAGCTCTTCTTGTGGTGGCAAAGAATTGGAAAGCATGGGAATGCCCGTCAATTGGGAAATGGATGAACAAGCTGTGGTGTATTAATGTAATGGAATACTGAAATGATAAGCAGGCAGATTTCAGAAAAACCTGAGAAGACTTAAGTGGACTGATGCCGAGTGAAGTGAGTAGAACCAAGAAAACATTGCACACAGTAACAGCAACATTGTATGATGATCAACTGTGATAGACTTAGCTCTTCTCAGCAATACAATGATCCAAGACAATTCCAAAGGACTCATGATAGAAAATGCTCTCCACATCCAGAAAAAAGAACTATGGAATCTGAATTCAGATTAACCATACTATTTCTACTTTTTTTGTTTTTTGAAGTTTTCCCTTTTGTTCTGATTCTTCTTTCACAACATGACTAATGCAGAAATATGTTTAATATTATTGTACATGTATAACCTATATCAGTTTGCTTTCTGTCTTGGAGAAGGGGGAGGGAAGGGAAGAAGGGAGAAGGGTTTGGAGCTCAAAATCTTATAAAGATTGACATTGAGAACTACCTTTACATGTAACTGGAAAAAATAAAATACTATTAAGATTGAAAAAAATGACAAAAAATACAATTGATAACATTCACAACAACAACAACAAAAGGACATAAGCTCAAGGACAAAAACTGTTTCATTTCCATCTCTGCACTGCCAGAAGCTATCACAATACCAAACACATAGGAAGTTAATAAATACTTGCTGATCCATCAGGATCATAGGATCTTAGATCTAGAAAGAGAAGAACCTCAGAATCTGAGAGTTTGAAGGGATCTTAGGAGCTCTCTAATATAACCCATATGTAAGGTATTTTCATTATAACATACCCATTGAGTGGTCATCCAGCCTCTGCCTGAAGACCTCAAAGGAAGGAGAACCTACTATATCTCGATATATCCATTCCACTTTTGGACAGATATTAGAAAGGTTTGGTTTTGGTTGGTTTTTTTTTTTCTGATAGCTAGGCTAAATCTGCTTCTTTGCCACTTGAATGAATGAAAAACACTTCTTTATACACTATGTGCCAGACACTATACTGTTTTGGTGACACAAATAGAAAAAGCAAGAAAAGCCTCTGCCCTCAAGAAGTTTACATTCTAATAGTGGAAGACAACACCTACAGGGGAGTGGCAGCCAGAGAAGGATGTTCTGGTCTAGGAAGTCACCTAGATATGGCCAATATGAAGTCTATCTTTTGTTCCCAGGTCTGTCTCTGGGGTCATATAGAAAGAGTCTAATCTTTCCTCCATATGACAGACCTTCATAAACAGGAAGACAGCTATAGTATCCTCCCAGAAGCTTCTTTTCCCCAAGCTAAATATGCTTTCAACTGACAAAGATCTCAGAGAGACTCTAGTCATATGATCATAGATCAAGAGATGAAAGAGACTTCAGAGGTCAATATCCCACCCCTTTAAAAGATGACAAATGAGGATTAGCATTGCATTTTAAGAAGATACACTCAATGGGGCAGCTAGGTGGCGCAGTGGATAGAGTACCGGCCCTGGAGTCAGGAGGACCTGAGTTCAAATCTGGCCTCAGACACTTAACACTTACTAGCTGTGTGACCCTGGGCAAGTCACTTAACCCCAATTGCCTCACTAGAAAAAAAAAAGAAAGAAAGAAAGAAAAAAACAAGAAGATATACTCAAGTGAAGAAATCCAGGAACTGAGAGGAAAGGTGTGATTGAGAGTATTTGGATGAAAGACCATCAGGGAAAAACAAGTGATTTTATAGTTTCAGTATGCTATGCTATAGACCTCCTAGACAGAAAGAAAAGGAAATAGCTGAAGAGTTCAGCAAGTCTAGCACAGAGACTTGTGATAGGGGACTTATCTAGATATTTCCTGGAACTCTCTCTGCCAAAAGCAGAGAAGCTAATGATTTCTTGACTTGTCTTAGTGATAATTCTTCAAAAGGTGATGGTACTAACTGTTTATGATTCTCAGTAACAGGAAGGAAACAATGGGTACCTTGGGAGAAGTGAGCACTCCATCCTAGAGTTTGGAATAGAGAAGAGGAGGAAATCTGGGTAGATTTTGACCTATACTCTGGATTTTGGGACATCAAATTTCAAAGAGGTCAGAGGAAAGATAGTTATAATCCCATAAATTAAAATGATTCAGAGGAAGTCACCCCATGAGAGATGGGAAATGCTCAAGAATGAAATTCTGAAGACAGAAAGGGATTTAACTCCAATAAGGAGTTAAAAATGAAATTTATTGGGACAGCTAGGGACAGTGGATAAAGCACCAGACCTGGATTCAGGAGGACCTGAGTTCAAATCTGACCTCAGACACTTGATACTTACTAGCTGTGTGACCCTGGGCAAGTCACTTAACCCCCATTGCCCTCCCCACACACACAAAAAAGAAATTTATCTAAAGAGACAAATGTAGATGCATAGGGAGCTCACCAATCAACTTAAATTTTAAAAACAAATGTAGAGGGGCGGCTAGGTGGTGCAGTGGATAAAGCACCAGCCCTGGATTCAGGAGTTCCTGAGTTCAAATCTGGCCTCAGACACTTGACACTTACTAGCTGTGTGACCCTGGGCAAGTCACTTAACCCCCATTGCCCCGCAAAAAAACCAAAACAAAACAAAACAAAAACAAATGTAGAAGGGGCAGCTAGGTGGTGCAGTGGATAAAGTACTGGCCTTGGATTCAGGAGGACCTGAGTTCAAATCTGGCCTCAGACACTTGACACGTACTAGCTTTGTGACCCTGGGCAAGTCACTTAACCCCAATTGCCTCATCAAAAAAAAAATGTAGACAAATATTTATAGCTGCTCTTTTTGTGGTGGCAAGGAACTGGAAATTGAGGGGATGCCCATCAACTGGGGAATGGCTGAACAAGTTGTGGTATATGAATGTAATGGAATATTATTGTGCTGTAAGAAACCATGAGCAGGAGGAGTTCAGAGAAACCTGGAAGGACTTGCATGAGCTGATGATGAGTGAGATGAGCAGAACCAGGAGAACATTGTACACAGTATCATCAACATTATGTGTTGATCCACTGTGATAGACTAGATTCTTCTCACCAATCCAATGGTATAAGAAAGTTCCAAAGGACTCATGATGGAAAAGGCTCTCCAAATCCAGAAAAACCCCCACAAAAAACAAAAAAGGAACTGTGGAATATGGACGCTGATTGGACCATACTATTTCTTTTGGTTTTGGTGCTGTTGTTTTTCTTTTTTGAGGTTTTTCCTTTTTGCTCTGATTATTCTCATATAACATGACTAATGCAGAAATATGTTTAATGTTATTATGTATATATATATATATATATATATATATATATATAACCTACATCAGATTACCTGCTGTCTACGGAAGGTAGGGAGGGAGAAAAATTTGAAATTGGAAATCTTATCTAAACAAATGTTGAAAACTAAAATAAATAAATAATTTTTTTTAAAAATGGAAAGAAGAAAAATAAAAATAAAACATAAGCTTTCGTTCTGCAAAAAAAAAAAAACCCAAACAAACAAAAAAAACCCCCAACAAACAAATGTAGAGAAAATGGAAATTAGGCCAAAAAGTAGGTGAATATAAGGGTATGTTATGATCCTGGAGAAAAAGAGTATCAGAAATACTAAAGCTCACAATGAGCTGAGACTGGAGAGAGAAACTATAGGACAATAAAAAAGAATGGGGTTTGTTTGGTTTTTAGTTATATTGGATGAAAAAGGAGGATGAAAGAAGACATGAAACCTTTGCTTAGGGTGAATGGGATGATAACTGACAATAGAGCAAAGGAGCATGATCTTAACATAAAAACAGGAGACCAAAAATGACTAACAGGGAGCCAATACCCAAGATAATTTAGAAGAGAACATCTAGATGTCCTTGATAAACTCAAGTCACTTGGCGCTCATTAACTACATCCTAGTGTCCTGACAGACATTGCAGATGACTTCTGAGTCACTCTCAGGGATATTTGAAATGCCATGGAAAATGGGAGAGGTACCGTAAGATTTGAGGACATATGTCCCAATTTTCAAAAAGGAAAGAGAACAAAGTCAGAAAACCAGAGGCCAGTGAGCCTGACTTTGATTCCTGGTAAAACTCTAGAACGGCTTATTAAAAAGATGGTAGGCAAATAGTTGAAAAGGGAATCAGTGACTACAAAGAGTGGGTTTATCAAGTAAGTCATAGTATTTAATCTCATTTCTTTTTCTTCTTTTTGACATGATTACTAAACTAGTTGCTAAGGGGAATTCTGTGGATTTCATTTACTAGATTTCAACAAAGCTTTAAATTATCTCACATTATCCTTGTGGAAAAAATGGAGAGCTATGGATTTGGACTGGTTGGATGAGTGGACTCAAAGACTTATTAAATGGTTTAATGTTAACATGGCAGTGAAGTACCTCAGGGATCTGTCCTTGACCCTCTGCTGACTTGGTACAGTCAGTACAGTGGATGACAAAGTTAGGGTCCAATAGGGTCTTGAGAGGCTAGACTTGTACTGGGTTGAATCTAATCAGATGAAATTCAATAGAGATAAATGTAAAGCCTTGTACTTGAGAACAACAAAAAAATCAACTCTATAAATATAAGATGGGGGAGATGTGAGTAGATAACAGTTGTTTTGAAAAAGATCTGGTGAGGGGCAGCTAGGTAGTGCAGTGGATAAGGTACTGGCCCTGAATTCAGGAGGACCTGAGATCAAATCCAACCTCAGACACTTGACACTTACTAGCTGTGTGACCCTGGGCAAGTCAACTTAACCCTTATTGCCCTGCAAAAAAAGAAAAGAAAAAAAGAAAAGATGAAGATCTCATAAAAAAAAAAAAAAGGGAAAGGGACCCGCATGCACAAAAATATTTATAGCAGCTCTTTTTGTGGTGGCAAAGAATTGGAAATTGAGGGGATGCCCATCAATTGGGGAATGGCTAAACAAGTTGTGGTATATGAATGTAATGGAATACTACTGTGCTATAAGAAATGATGAACAGGCAGATTTCAGAAAAACCTAGAAAGACCTACATGAACTGATTCAGAAAGAATTGAGGAGAACCAGGAGAATATTGTATATTGTAATAGCAATATTGTGTGATGATCAACTATGATTGACTTAGCTTTTCTCAGCAATACCATGATCCAAAACAATTCCAAAAGACTCATGATGGAAAATGCTATTCACATCCAGAGAAAGAGTCTGACTGCAAACTGAAGCATACTATTTTCACTCTTTTTTTTTTCACTTTTTTTTTCATTTTGTTCTTCTTTCACAACATGACTAATGTGGAAATATATTTTACATGATTGCACATGTATAACCTATATCAGATTGCTTGCTATATTGGGGAGGGAGAAAAAGAGAAGGGAGAGGAGGGAGAAAAATTTGGAACTCAAAATCTTATAAAAAATGAACATTAGAGGCAGCTAGGTGGCTCAGGAGATAAAGCACCAGCCCTGGATTCAGGAGGACCTGAGTTCAAATTTGACCTCAGACACTTGACACTTACTAGCTGTGTGACCCTGGGCAAGTTACTTAACCCTCATTGCCCTGAAAAAAACAACAACAAAAAATGAATATTGAAAATTATCTTTACAGTGTATACAGTTTATACCTTTCTGAGGGCAACTAGGTGGTGTAGTGTATAAAACACTAGGCTTGGAGCCAGGAAGATCTGAGTTCAAATCCAGACTTAGATACTAGCTGTTGGACCTTGAGCTAGTCACTTAACTCTATTTGCCTCAGTTTCTCATCTGTAAAATGGAGACAAGCCAGGAAAAGAAATGGCAAATCATTCCAGTATCTTTGCCAAGAAAACCCCATGGACAAAAGTCCATGAAGGTCACATAGAATTGGACCTAACTAACTGAAGGACTAAACAACAACAACAATGTGCCTTTCATGTAACTTTATGTATCATAGTGATCTGTATATCTGCCATCTCCCTGCCCTCATCGCCTCACCTGGACGACTGTACTAGCCTAATTGGTCCCCCTGCCAAGTCTTTTCATTCTTCCAATTCCTTCTCCACACAGCTGCCAAGTTGCTATTACTAAAGTGTTCCTTTCCATCAGAGACTATGTTTCATCTAAACTGATGTTAAAGTGTATCTCCTCTAGAGCCCAGCACCGAATCCGGCATAGGGCTCAGGCCACAGAAGCATTTAATAAATGTTTGTGGAATGAATGAATAGTGCACCCTTGGACAAAGGAAACAAGAGATCTATGTTAAGCTGTCCTCCGATCTCCTCCCTCTCTAACTTCTAATTATCTTCTTTCTTGGGAATAAAATCAAACCCCTTCCCCCAGATAATTCCACCCCAGGGAGTGGCCCCTAAATTCATTTTTATAGCTCACAATTCTCTAGCCCTTTAAACTCAACAGAGAATTTTCTTCACAAGATCCCTGTGAAGGAAGTAAAGTATTATTATCCTCATTTTATGGATGAGGAAACTATATGTTGAGTGACCATGACAAGGAGGTGATGGCTCCCATATTGAGAGTAAATAATAACTGGACAGCCCATCCAGCAGGCTGCATGGTGATACCCACAGAATTTAAAAAGACCTAAAGGGAGGTCTTTGCCATGTTAGTGGATGAGTTAGGAAGAAAACACATGAACAAGTGTCATGGAGAATGAGAAATCATAGCTGGGTTGCTATTTGTGCCACATAGATAAAGTGGCAGATCTGTCAAGTCAACGAGTATTTATTAAACACCTACTATGTGCCAGGAATTGTGCTAAGGCCCAGACATACAAAGAACAGCAAAAGAGAGTCCGTGCTTTTAAGGAATTGGAAGTCTAATGGGGGAAGGCATCATGCAAAGTACAAAGGAGGGAAATGACATCCAGATAGATTCAGTGACTGGTCAGCAGTCAATCTAGTCACCAGGAATCACTAGTAATCAATCAACAAACATTTACTGTTCTTTCCAAGGTCAGTGTTCTCTCCACTGTACCACAAGGCTAAAACACACAGACACACAGAGACACACACACAGACACACACACTCACCATAGAATTTGCATATCTATAACCTATATCAGATTACCTGCAGTCTAGGGGAGGGGGGAAGGAGGGGAGGGAAGGAGAAAAATCTGAAATTGTAAAGCTTGTATAACCAAAGTTGAGAACTATCTTTACATGTAAGGGAAAAAATAAAATACCTTATATGTAAAAAAAAAAAGAATTTGCATATCTACCCAAAATTCATTCATTTACAAACATTACATCAAAAACTCATTATTTGCATGAAACCCTGGACTAGAAAATGACAGGAAATCCCTTCCCCAACTATGATCCAAGGCCTGGTTCCTTCAAATACCCCTCCCTTTCTGGTCTAGCCTGGGGGAAAAACAAACTTGTGCCCCCCTGCCTGTTTCCACTGTGCAGGCTGGAGGAGGCAAGGAGTAATATGGGTAAGACACAGAAGTCTCAGGTTCCCCAAGTTGGGGTGGGGGATTAGGGAGGGAAGGGGTACAATAGGGCAGAGAAAGAAAAACAGATGGGGTGGGGGATAGGGAGGAGGAGGTCTCACCTGGAACTCAGACTCAGCCCCATCTGCTTCCACACCCAAGAAGAGCCACACCCCAGACTGGGAAAACAGGTTTGTGTCTCTAGCTTGCCAACTCCCCAGGAGGGTGACATCACTGCCTCTTGGGGACAGGAGGAGGGCAGTGGAAAGGAGAAAGAGCTCAGGATCCCTCTTCAATTGCCCACCTGCCCGAGGGAAGGAAGGAGGAAGGATCTCAGAGAAGGAAAGATAATGAGATTCTGGACACCAGGACCTAGAGCTAAGGCCAGAGAAGCCTCATAGAGGGGACACAACTGGAGCTGGGTCCTGGGTTTCCCTGTAAGCCCAAGATCTAAGTTGCTGACAAACCGAAGACATAATGGCAAAACTGCAAGGGACCTTCCCCCAGAGGTCACCTGTTCCAACACCAGCTTTTTACAAAGGAGCAAACTGAGGCACAAAGAGGAAAGGGACTCATCCAAGGTCACACACCAAGTTAGTAGCAAAGCAGGGACTAAGACTGAGGTCTCACTGATCCTGGCCATGGGCTCTTTCCACTAAACCACAGTGGCATTGTCTATGAACAACCCCCTTGCCTCCACCCCCAGTAACACCACTGACTTCTCCTTGAGCACCATGGCCTTGATCCAGGAAGACATGTTGGACAATGAATCACCTAGGCAGATAGGTATCACAGAGGGTACAGCACGGACTTGGAAGTCAGTAAATCAAACCCTGCCTCAGATACTTACTAGCTTTAAGTGCCCATAGCCAAATCACTTAACTGCTCTCAGTCTCCTCGTCTGCAAAATGGGGGTAATAATAGTACCTACTCTGAAGCATTGTTGTGAGGCTCAAATAAGCTAACCATCTGAGGTGCTTTGTAAATGTTAAATCACTATATAAACTCTAACTTATTATTCATCAAGAATTATAGCCTAGAGGATGGCACTGAGAGAAGCTTTGACATTCTCAAGTGTCCCCATTTTCCCTCAGACCAGAATTATTCTAAGGGCAGGGGGCCAGGTCTCCACCATCCTCCTCAGAG
This sequence comes from Dromiciops gliroides, assembly GCF_019393635.1. Classification (NCBI taxonomy): domain Eukaryota; kingdom Metazoa; phylum Chordata; class Mammalia; order Microbiotheria; family Microbiotheriidae; genus Dromiciops; species Dromiciops gliroides. The sequence continues at coordinate 668,940,565 of NC_057861.1, forward strand.
CTCCCAGGACATGGAAGGGGTTTGGTTATCAGGGCCAGTTTCCTCCTCTCTCCAGCCAGTCTGTGCTGGTCTAGGGCAGGAAGGATGGGCCTGGCCAGGCCCTGTCCCTGTAAACATTTCCTCTCTCCTCCCTCCCTATGCCTGGTCAGGACTCCTACATCACAGGATTCATATCCTGGTTTTGTTTCCCAAGCCCTGGGGCCCCAGAAACCCAGCTCCTGTCTGGAGGGAACAAGGCCTTTGGAAATCCCTGGACTCCACCTCCCCAAATCTTTATCCATGACCTCTACAGGATCCCCAAGGGTCCCCAGACTGCTGAGACCATGACCGATTTGCACCTCTCTTCCCAATGGAGGAAGCAGGACTACCTTCATGTCTCCCCTATCCCAGACACACACTCCTCTTCCTCTTCAAAGCACAAGGTATTTAGAATTTCTTGCGTGGGGAAGCAAGTACCAGAAGACTGGATTTGAAGTCGGAAGGCTTGAATTTGAATCCCAACTCTCTGTAAGACTTCAAGCAAGTCATTTATCTTCACTCTGCCTCAGTTTTCTCTGCTATACAATAATGGGACTGGAATCAATGATCTCAAAGAGTCTCTTTCACTCTAAACTACAGAGAGGTGGCAAAGCAGATGTTGAACCAAAATTAAAGTGTGCCTCCAGAGATGACAGTGTTTGCAGAGCAGCCTAATGTGAAAGGCACTAGGAAGACCTTTCACCCAGAAGACCCTCCCCAACTACCTTGTCACAGTGCCTGAGATTCCACCATTAGGGCTTCATTATTAGTAACACTAATAGCTGACATTTATACAGTACTTTAAAGTTTACAAAGTGTTTTTCTCACCAACAACCTCATAACTCCTGATGAAAGATGCTATCCTCTCCCAGGCAGAGAACTAATGGACTCTTTTTTTGCACTAACTTTCTTTTTCTTATTTTTGTTTCTGCTTTTTGCAACATGGCTAATATGGAAATATTTTAGCATGATTTCACGTATATAATTGACATATTGTTTGCCTTCTCAATGGGCAGGGGAGGAGCTGGAAGGAGGAAGAGAATTTATAACTCAAAATTTAAAAAAATAAATGACAAATTTTTTAAAATAAACAACCCGTAAAGTCATCCTAGGACTAACATCATAGATATATAATTGATCATAATAATAATAGCATTTATATAGCTCTTCAAAGAATGCAAAGTGCATTGCAAATAGTATTTTATTTTATAATCAAAACAACCCTGTGAAGTAAGTGCTATTAATATCTCCATTTTATAGAGGAGGAAACTGAGGCAGACAATGATAAAGTAACTTGCCCAGGGTCACACAGGCCAGTGTCTGAAGTGGAACTTGAACTCAGGTGTTCTGGAGTCCAGGTCTGATGCTCTATCTGCTTGGCCACCTAGCTGCCTCTAGAGTTAGAGCCAGTCAGTCATCCTGTCCAACCCCCTTATCTTATAGAGGCAGAAACAGAGCAGTGAGTGGTCACCCGGGTAAGCCCACTGCAGGGCCAGGATTCCATCCAAGGTCCTCCACCTCCAAAGCCAGTGATCCTTCTACTATATCACTCTCAACAGGCTCAGTGCCCACGGCCACACCTCTAATAAGTGAGTCAGGACTAGAACCAAGATTTCCTGACTCCTAGCACTGGCCTCTTCTTTGCCAAGAGAGTCCCAATTAGAGGGAAGAAGGCAGTGAAGGCCGAGGGGGTGGGATGGAAAGAATGCTGCGGCTGGAGATAGAAGACCAAGGGGCTAAAATCCTAGTTCTGCTGATCTTTTTGGCAGTGTGACCTTAGACAGGTCACTTAACTTCTCTATGGTTTCCTCACCTGTAACATGAGGCCCTTTACATCCCTAAATCTATGATCTTGAGGCAGGAAAAGGGCCCAGATGGAGGAGAGGACATGGAAGCCAACTTCAGTGACCTCAGCATTCTATGTGGCCTCATAGAACAGACTCGAAGGAGAGAGAGGAAAGGAAGCCAAAAGCGAGGATGGGTTCTTGAACAGCCCTCGTTCCACCGAGGACTCCGTCATCCAGTACTAACCTAGCTGGACATCCACCATGCTGGAGCTCTGGGCTTCTTCAACTTCTTCCACTCACAACCCCTTTTTGCAGAGAAATTCTTACATGACCCCAAGTATATAGGTATGTAAAATAGGGAG